>NC_056746.1:891939152-892239152 GCF_019279795.1 Protopterus annectens
TGCAGTGGATACCCAAGAGAAAAAGGACTTACTTAAAACTATAAGCCTGCCATCGCCTAGATGTTATGTTTTAGATTAGATCAGGGACAGTATTCTCTAGTTAGATTAAGAAAGTTTAGTTATTTAGATAGAGTTTTTTTGTTAAATGATGGACTTCTATCCTACAGTTTAATTTCATATTTCTGGTGATTGAATTCTGATGTTTATTGAAAATTATTGATTTACATTCTTTTAATCATTTTACTTATTATTAAATGTTTCTCATTACTTTACATTGTGGCTACACAATCAGTGTGTTCTTTAGACTTTAGAGAGTGGTTATACCTGTTTGATACTCCCCAGGCCACCTCGAATGCCTGGCTGATTCTGGTCATAGCTATCATTTATTTTGATATTTAATTTTTAATAATTGATCACCTTTTGAAGAGCATGTAGACCTGTCTGACTCTGGTGGCAGCATTTACCATTTGTACTGGTGAGGGGACATGGCTGGAAATCTGTGTCAGACTTCCCATAAGTGTTAGTGTATGTGAGATTTAAATTTATTTTGAGTGTGAATGAGTCAGAGGTCTTAAACTGGAACATATTGCTCTGAAGTGTATGATAAGGGATTACATTTGGGGTGGACAGAGGTATGTAGTCCAGTCCCAGGAAATACAGTGTGTTCCTGTTGTGCTCTCAAGGGAAATTGTGGAAATTTACTCTTGTGTGCTCTGTGCTCTGGTGTTTTCTGTCACACTGCCACACTGGAGTCAGTGGTGATGCTCCTTAATTACTGACTCAGGTTTTAAGTGGGGATTTGGTGGCAGTTCAGTGGGATATTAACTGGATGTCCCATTATTGGTGGCAGTCCAGTGGGATATTAACTGGATGTCACATTATTGGTGGCAACCCAGTGAGATATTAATTGGTCGTCACACCATACAAAGCCTTATGCTCTACTTATAAATGAGGCACACAATGCCTCACTTCTGTGGTCCACATTATAAATGTATAAAACCACACAATATCTTGTACTAGTAAGGTGCACACTGCTAACATGAGTAACCTCCTGTGGTTACCCAGTATATAACACCACACAATACCTTGTGTTCTTTTCATAAGTAAAGTGGCTCCTCAATATAAAATGTACAAAAATCACATGGTGCCTTGCACTCAATTTATAATTTAAGGCACACAGTACTGGCCTCCTGTAGCTCCTCACTATAAACATTGTTCTGTTTATAAGACACACAGTGTTGTTCTTCTGTGACCGTACAGTGTAAATGTGTGAGATTGCACAATACCTTGTGCTCTATTTAAAAATAAATGCTACAAGAAAGATCCAGCCAAGCTGGCAGTGGAGAATTGGTGAGATTACCTCCACTAAGAGGCCATTCACCAGACAGGGTACCTAACGGCTCCATGCTGGGACCACTCCAATTCTGGAATCGAATTCTCAAAGGTAAAGGCTAATGTCAAGGTCCTTTGGCTAACCAAGTTCATAGATGACTGCAAATTGGAAGCTTTCATAGATTCCTCCAAGACACAAATATCTTACAACACGGTCTAACAAAAACAAACAAACGACTGGTGTCAAACTCATGGGTTAAAACTCAATGCAAGAAATGCATTATAGTGCCTTTCGGGAAAAAGTATAGTTGTGTACACTTACCATAAATGTAGATGTTCGAGTGTATTCACTGTTGCAGTCATTACATTTAGGTTATCTGCTTGCAGGTAGCCCTCAGTCAGCCTGATTAACAAAGTCTTGGGTCCTGTGTTGGTTGCTGTCTCTTCTTCCATGACGTCAGGTCATCAGGGGTATAAAACATGCAGCCGACGTCATTACATCAGTTTTTCTTGCCCCAGATGTCAGGTGCCCCCCTAATGGGAAGCAATTAAATCTATAAATATACAAGGTTATACCGCAAACAAAAAAGCAAATACAACAAAAAGCTTTTAAGCATTGAAAAGGAGAGAAGAGGTATAGCCAAACGAAGTCAGGGGGCTGGAAGGAGGGTAACCAGGACTGCAACAGTGAATACACTCTAACATCTACATTTATGGTAAGTGTACACAACTGTACTATGTTCTTTGTGTTTCACTGTTGCAGTCATTACATTTGGGTAGATTCCCAAAGCTAAGTATGGGGGGAGGAATTTAGATAGCATTAGGACCAGCTATAAGGCCCTGCAAAACTGCAGTTGCAAAGCCAGCTCTGGATTTAGAGAAAATTGGCAAATGGTAATGCTTGGTGAAAGTATTACAGAACTCCAGGTAGCAGCTTCTAGGATGTCCCTGGTAGGTACGCCTCTGAGAAAGGCTGTAGAGGTAGATGAAGCCCTGCTTGAGTGGGATCTGATCCCCTGTGGGATAGGTTTTCCATGGTTCTTATAGCAGAAGTGAATGCAATGGCCTATCCATTTGGAGATAGTTTGCTTTGAAATAGCCTTCCCCTCTGTCCCTGCAGCAAATGCCACCTGTAGTTGTTCAGATTTCCTTTGAGGTTTAGACCTGTCCAAGTAGAATTTAAGTTGTCTGTGCACATCTAAGGAGTGCAGTACCCATTTCCCTTTGTTT
The DNA here is from genome assembly GCF_019279795.1 of Protopterus annectens. Taxonomy (NCBI): domain Eukaryota; kingdom Metazoa; phylum Chordata; order Ceratodontiformes; family Protopteridae; genus Protopterus; species Protopterus annectens. The sequence goes on from NC_056746.1 coordinate 891,941,715, forward strand.
TGTGGATTAGGAAAGAAGGTAGGTAAATGAATGGACTGATTAAAGGTCACACTGGATACCACCTTAGGCATGAAAGAGGGATTGGTCCTGAGGGGCACCCTGTCCGCATGAAAGATGATGAAAGGCTCCACTGCCATAAGGGTCTGTAATTCAGATACCCTTCTTGTTGAAGTGATGGCTGAAAGGGAAGCTGTTTTCCAAGAAAGGAATTTTAAATCTGCAGTAGCAGCTGGCTCGAAAGGAGGAAGGGTGAGTTTCTCCAATACAAAGTTAAGGTCCCAGGCTGGAGTTGGAGCTCTCCTGGGTGGTCTTAGATTTTTGGCCCCTCTGAGGAACTGCTTAAGCAATGGAAGAGAGAAGAGGGGAGGTTCTGTGTTATAATGAGCTGAAATGGCTGAAGCGTGAATTTTTATTGAGGAAAAAGACAGGCCCTTGTGAAGCATCTCAGTTAAGTATTGTAAAATCTAAGGTAAATTGGGCACTGCTGTGCTCATCCCTTGAGACTGGTTCCAGGCAAAGAATCATTTCCATTTTTCAGCATAAGATTTTCTAGTACTAGGACTCCTTGCCTCTAAAATGAGATCCATCACTAGTTTACTGAGGGGTGGTAAAGAAGAGCTTAGGTAATTAGCCAGGCTGCTAGGTTCAGTGTTTGAAGCTGAGGGTGCAGAATCTGGTTCTCCTGCTGAAACAGCAGGGTAGGAGTCTGAGGAAGGTGCCACACTGCACAGGAGGGGGTACCAGTGCTGGTGTGGCCAGGCTGGTGCAATCAAAATCATCCTTAGTTTGTCTTGTTTGATCTTTAGTAGTACTTTGGAGAGCAAAGGCAGAGGAGGAAAGGCATAAACTGATAGGTTTTTCCAGCTGAAGGACAGAGCATCCACTTTCCAAGCTTGTCTGTAGGGAGTCCTTGCACAAATTTTTTTCAATTGATAGTTCTGGGGGGAGGCAAACAGGTCAATATCTGGTAGCTCAAGGCTATGTTCCACAATGCCATGGCTAGTCTGCAGAAGGGGTAAGAATGTGTACCCCCCTGATTGTTTATGTACCACATAACAGTGGTGTTGTCCGTCTTTACCATTAATTGTCCTGGAAAATGTGGTCACAGCATTTTGTACAGCTAACAGTTCTTTATGATTGATGTGAAAGTGCATTTGAATTAGGTTCAATTTGCCCTGAATGCACTTCCCTGCTAGGTGCACCCCCCCCCCCATGCATAGTCTGATGCATTTGTTATTAGGGTTTGGGCGGCAGGGGGTAGTGTGAATGGTAGTCCCTTGTTTTGGTGGCAGGCCTCTGCCCACCAAAGGAACTCTAGGCGTAGACAAGGAATGATAGGAATCATTGCTTCTAGATCCTGAAAATGTTGACACCATAGGCTTTTTAGATACCATTGTAGTTTCCTCATACGCAGTCTTGCATATGGAATTAGAAGAATCCAGGAGGCCATAAACCCCAAGGCTTGTAGTATTTACTTTGCAGATAGCAGGGTTTTTGTGACCACTTGTTTGAAGTAGGTTGTCAAGTGAATTTGTTTCTCTGGTGTGAGGAAAGCCATCTGGGAAGCTGTATTCAAGCTTGCTCCCAGGAATATAATTTGTTGACAGGGTACCAGGTGTGATTTATTTTCGTTTATGGTGTACCCCAGACAAGTTAACACTTTCTGTACAAAAGCCAGATGATTCAAAGTATGTCCTGGTTTTCTGACTGAATTAGACAATCGTCCAGGTATTGGTATATTTAAATATTTATTTGCCTGCAAAATGCAATGACTGGAGCTAGGCCCTTTGTGAATACCCTGGATGCAGTAGTTAAGCCAAAGGGCAGTGCAGAGAACTGATAGTGCGTGTAGCGTGCTTTGAAGCGTAGGTATCTTCTGCAAGATTCCCTGATTGGGATGTGCAGGTATGCTTCCTTTAAATTGTGTTGCCAACCAGGCATCTTTGCTTAGCATAGGAAGCAACTGGTGAAGAGTTAGCATCTTGAATTTTGGAATCACCAAAAAGGTGTTTAGAGTAGGCAGGTCCAGGATAGGATGCCATGAATTGTCTTTTCTTGGTAACAGGAAAAACCTCGAGTAGAAACCTTGTCCCTTTTTCATTTTTGGTACCAATTGAATACCCCCTATCCTTAAGAGAGAGAGCACTTGCTTTTGGGCCTCTTCCCACTGCTTTGGAGGTAGATCCGGCCAAACACTTGGAGTTGGTGACATGTGGAAGTGAAATCTGTATCCTTGGGACACTATATTAAAAACCCATTTGTCCTGGGTAATGAGTCCGCAGTTCTTTGCATGAAGTGCAATCTTTCCCCCCCGAAGGGGCAGTCAGTTGAGAAGTGCTTGGAAGTTTTAAAAAGAAGTCATTGAGACAGTTTACCATGGGGGGAGTTTTATTACTCCCAAATTTGGAAGTGGAGGCCCCCCACTGCTTAGTCCTGTGCATCCCCTGGGACTGAAGCCTGGGTGCTCTGCTGGATCTGAGTTTGGACTGAGAAGGTCTGGAAGAGGCGGGAAAGGACCAATTCTTAGAAGGCCAATGCCTACTAAATTTTGGAGGTAGTACTTGTAAAACGTCTTTAACAGTTTGCATAGATTGAGCTTTTTCCTCCATCATTTTAAGAACTTCTTCTGCCTTGTTGCCAAACAGGTGGCCCTGATTTAAGGGAGCATCCAGTAATTTCGCTTTAACATGATCTGTCATGGATTGCTCCTTAAGCCAAGCATGCCTTCTAAGTACAGACCCAGTTACCGCAGCCCTGCAAAATGCCTCTAGTGAATCAAAACCACATTGCAATGTATGTTTATCAACTTGTTCAGCAGAATGCATAAAATCCTGTAAATCCTTATTTTCAGCACAATCAGGAGTCAACATAATTTTCTGTTTAAGCAATCCAATAATATGCATCTGATACTTTAACATATGAAACTGGCAATTCAAGGCCCTAATGGCCAAAGTTGCAGAAGTGTATACCTTCTTACCCCATCTATCCAACGCCCTGGAGTCTCTATCAGTGGGGGTAGGATTTTTGGCAGTAGTAGCTTTAATGCCCTTGAGTCCCTGTGAAATGGTTTCAGGATCCACAGTAGGATTTTTGAAAAGGAACTTGTGAGAGTCAGGAACCCTGTAATATCTATCAGGTTTTCTGTAAGCAGGAGGTAGAGAGTCAGGGGCCATGCTAGATTCTGAAAAGGCATCATCAACAATGTCCAGTACAGAAGGTATAGCTAAAGGCCTGTGCTGGGGCAGGAGTAAGAAATCCCTAAGCCTCTTTTTAGAATCAGAGAAATCCTGATTTTCCCAATGGAAAAGCTCCCTGAGAGTATGCAAGGTTTCACCAAAATAGAAATCCTCTGGGGGGAAGCATAGGGAATAGAGTCCACAGCATCAGAATCCTCATAGGTAGATAACTGTAAATCCTGGTCATTAGAGGAAACAGAAATTTCAGAATCCTGGTCAGAAGTATCATAAGCAAACTCAGTCCTAGGTCTCTTAGAGGGGGAAGGTTGGCTTCTCCTGATTAAAGTAATAAGGTCTTCAGTCATTCTTATCATTTGTTCTTTAGGCATAGAGGCCTGGCCATGTGGTCTGGGCGTCAGTTTTCTAGGCATGGTGAGTTTTAGGCCTTGAAGAAGAAGATGGCACCGGTTTAATATGCAAGTCAGTAGGCCTGAATACACCCTCAGAAGCCGGTGCCTGCACAGCAGCTCCGAACCCATCCAAGGTAGAGACATCCACAGGTTCCACAGTTGAAGCATCTCGCGGCATACCGGACTCCGAATGGGTCTCAGTAGAGGCTTGTGAATCTGAAGTAGCGGGTATCAGGGGCTACGAAAGCACCTCGCTGAGTACCGGCAAACTTGGAGGCCTGTCTCTGTCTTTATCTTTGCGTTCCTTCGGAATGTCGGTAGTCGGATGACTTACCGAAGACATATCAGGATAATTGAACCAAGCACCAAAAAATTTAGAAGTGCAAATATGCTGACAACGGATAGTTTGTGGTTTAAATATGGCACAAAACCGACAGTGAGGTACGTTGTGGTCAGGGCCTAGGCAAGGAATACAGTACGAATTAAAATCTTTATGAGGTGTTTGCTTTCCACAAGAAATGCAACTATTTACTTTTACTGACATTTGTTTAGAGCAAGAAAAAGTTTCCCCAATGGGGAACTTGGCTTTTAGTTGAAGACTCCAGTTCTGAAACTCGAAAACGAAAATTTCGGAAGTCGGCTGAATGGCACTTGCGAACTGCTTCTGCTTTGGGCACCGCACGACAAGAAAGACTGGGGTAATGACGTCGGCTGCATGTTTTATACCCCTGACGTCACGGAAGAAGAGACAGCAACTGACGCAGGACCCAAGACTTTGTTAATCAGGCTGACTGAGGGCTACCTGCAAGCAGATGACCCAAATGTAATGACTGCAACAGTGAAACATGAAGAACATCTGCCAGCCAGGCTAATTACTCCATCAATAAGACACTCTCTTAGAGTTTACCTGGTAGTCCGGTATCTGGGACATACTGTATGTAGAGAATAATCTGGCCTTTGCTAACATGTGGCCAAGGTAGTAAGAAAATCATTCTATGTTGCTCAGCTTATAAATAAGGGTATGGCATCCAGGTCCAGGGAAAACCTAATGCCACTTTATTCGACCATTATCAGACTCATCATTGAGTTTAATGCCCCCTTTGGTATGTACCTAACCAGGTATATGCAACGGCTGGAATATTTACAAAGGTTCCTTACCAGCAGAATCTAGGGTATAAACATATTGTCCTACATGGATCCCCTTAAAGCCCCATCTCTATATTCAGTCTCCTACAGGTTACTGAGAGGCAATCTATGCTTGGTATACAAGGCATCCTCAGATGCAGCTCTGATGGACATTTTGCACATCTGCAAAATGTATAGCATCAGAACCCCTAGATCCAAGCATTTAAATTTTGCTTGTGACATAAATAAGACATGTTGGTGAGACAGATATGTGTCTCAGAGGATCCCTATGCTCTGGAACAGGCTCCCCATCCATGTGAAGCAGAGTCCATCCCTATCCCTATTTAATGGTAACCTTGACCAATGGATGCAAAACTAGAAATTCACCCTGGGTCAGGCCCCCATATCTCTTATACACAAGCTAATATACCACCCCCCCAAAAAAAACGTCTACAAACTTCCTAACATACTCTCTCTCAATGAACAACCATGATACATAGGGACACAATAGCTCCTTATTCAAATGTCAGCACTTGGAAAGGCAAGTGTCAAAAAGTTGAAAAAAGGGACTGAAAACCTGGAGAAGAGTAAATCTCAAAAATCACCCCACCCCCCCCCGCCATGTGGGATGCAAGCATCCCACAGCATTCCCACACCTCCCAAACCTTTATACACCATATCACAAATCAACATACTTGGAGAAAAGGGAAAAGGGGAATATCTGAAAAATGGCATTTTGGACTTGGTATATACAAATCTGATCTTTTGTCCACTCAGTTTCCACGTATCAGAGCTCATTCCAGTGTATCCTGAGATTACAAATGGTTATGGACACAAATGCTTTGGATCGCATGGCTAGGCTTTTATAGGTCCTGGTGGTCATTAACTAAGTATATACTTATGCACCTATATAAGGGCCTTCTCTACAGAAGGTTTACTGTATTACACAGTGTTCTTGTGTTGGTCTTTCTTATAGTTTTTCACTAAATGGTTTGTCTGTATGACCTTTTTACCCTTGGCTTGGATGCTATTTGGGATATTTTGCAGTCACGTTATATGTTTATTGACATCAGGCTTATTTTAAGCTCTGTGTTTCCAAAGTATGGCTAGACAATCCATTTGTGTTGCACTGATGAGCTGAGAAAAAGGGCAAAACACAGCATGTTGACAGCTAGTGATGTTTAATTTTATTGTCCTAAATGTACCAGTAAAGACTTGAAAAGTTAAAAAAGTCAAGGGTATTCAGAAGCCATGTAGATGTAGCACTTGTGTGTCCATAAGGAGATATTTACATATATCTCATGGGCCACCCCTGCAGGAGGTTTAAAGTACTACACAGTGAAGGCTCTAGCTTGGTTATATTTTTGTAGTTTTTACTAAATTGTCTATCTGTCTGATCCTTTTACCTTTTGTTTTGAGTCAATTTAGAAATAAGCCTCACAGTTCTATCCTTCTGAGCCCCCTCAGTATAAATGTTTAACACCACTTGTCACGTTTGTAGAGAAGAAGTATAAAGTCCTGATCACAACCTAGGAGATGGAGAAGGCATACATGTCCTACAGACCTATGATGGAACACGTAATCAAGGTTACTCCCCACTGCTGCCTAACCTTGTGTGATGACATTATAATATGAAGGGAAATTAGGGCCATAAAATATCCACAAGCTGCTCAGCATGATGTGAGGTGCTGTTGGAGAGGTTACGGGACAAAGTGTCAGTTACCGTTTAGTCCCGGTCCTGAAGTAAGTCAGACTACCTGGTCATGGGACTGCTACAAACTTCCTTCCACAGGATACGTGCTGATGAAGGGGTAGGCTGGAGATCAAAACATTAATACCTACATGTATACATTTATAAATACGTACGTACATAAATAAAGAAACACTACCACATGTTAATGTGTGTGCTGTTTATAAGTAAGGAGCATAGCGTTGCCTTCCTTTTGCCTCAATGTAAATATATGGCACTGCACAATACCTTGTGCTGTATTCATAAGAAAGGTACACAGAGCTGCTCTTCCCCACGTATATATGTTTTATGCCACAAAATTCCTGGGGCACCATTCATAAGTAAAGTACACAGTGCTGCCCTCCTGTGGCCTTTTAGTATAAATTTTTAACACATCCTCTAGCCAGATAGAAAGAAAGCTAGATCAATAGCTAGACACGCACACACACAGACACACACACACACACACACACACACACACAGACACACACACACACACACACACACCATTAAATAGCTTTCATTTTAAACCTATTATTCTGCTATGTGAAATTACAAAAAAAAATTAAAATATGTTTTTACTATGGTCTGGTGGTGCTGCGGTAGCGTCGCCTACACAGTAAGACGTTGTCCTGTTCGATTCTCAGCTAAAGCGTCTTCTGTGTCGAGACATGCATGATTGGGTGTACCTTCGTTGAAGGTTGTGCATCAGGGCTGGCAGCTCGGTACGTAAAAATCTACTGCCAATCATTAGCGGACCAGAGTTCCGCTGTAGCGACCCCTAACCTGGAAAAGCCAAAAGATACAACAATACAACTATGGTCTGTAACAGCTGGAATCACTTCACTAAATGGTTACACTAATCCACCACAGTACAACAATGAAATTTAATTAAAGTGGAATTTCCACAGCTATGTATAGTATAAATAATGGAACCTATCATATAATATAACAAGGTCTCCAAGCCACTCTGCTCTCTCACACTGTTTCTAACACATGGCTTCTTTGGGTAGAATTAAAATGACAACAGTGCAAGCTATTTTGCAACTTTAGGTAATGCCTTAAGGCAGGGCCAGCCTTAGGCCAGCTAGAACTATTCGGAGTCCCATACTACACAATGACAGGGTTATTATGTCTCATGTGACTCAGAGCTTTGCCTGAGAAAACTGCAGTAAAGTGCAAGACGTTTTCCTACTGGTAGTCTTGGTCCTGCAGTAGCCATAAGACTTGTGGAGCAGAAAACATTTCCTGTCATATACTGCACATCTAGTTAGTGCAGTATTATTAGTAACTGCAGATTCACCCCTCTTGCATATCTCTCAGTGTTAGCAGCTGTTCATGCTCTCAAAGTGGTCAGTTGCAGATACCGAGTGCTCAACAGGGTCTTCATCCCAAAACTAGTTGGATTACCTATCTGGTTTTGTACAAATCCAACTTACCGTCCTAGAAAATAATGTGACCAGGTTTAATTCAAGGACGAATACAGAGGTACTGTGTGTTCTTTTGTTTCTCTTGTTAAAACATGGGGTGTATGACTGGTTGTTGATGAATAGTATTACAAGAAATAACTTTGGAATTGTCAGTCTCAGACAGTATGAACACAAACACACCAGTAAGCATTAAAAAAAAAAAACAGGTACCACGATGGTAGGTAACTTCTAATCATTAAGTCTTATGACAAAATGGCAGAGAAACCTTTGCTGCAGTCAGAGATAGGATCAAAGTAATTCCAATGAGGTGTATATGCTTACTGCTTACAGGCAGGGGTGGAGAAAGAAAAATATTCACTTGGCTGAAAGTGGGAAAACAGTAATAGAAATAGTCTGATTCATAAATATAATGCAGGGGTTATCATACTTTTAGAGTCACATACAAAATAATGACATACCAAAACCTAATGCTAGAAGATGGTTAGACTGGACTTGGGGGGGGGGGGGGTATGTTACAGAAAGCTGACAAATTATGTGGGTATTGCACATTTCCCCCTACATCCATGTAGATTTCCTTGTGGCATTCTGATTTTCTCCTACCTGCCAAACATGATGCTTATCGACGACTCTAAATTATCACTATTATGTAATCCTTACTGCTGCCATAGTGACAAATGGTATCTCTGCAAAATATCTGCATGTATTAGCCCACAACCCAGATTAACAAATAAATAAAATAAACTTGCAGAAACAGTCATAAGAGGTGTGGTGTGTGAGCAATGCCATTTTTAAGGAGAAGCCTATTATTGCTATTATTATTAGTACTATTACTATAATCATTGTTGAGCATTTTGTGGAAATTCAACCATTTTATGTGATTTTGTGGAACTACATTGACTACAACATGTATGAGAATTAAATAGGTAAGGAAATCCAACCATTCAGAGCAAGTGCAGGAGATGGAAAACCAGTGAACAATGAAAGGGATACCAAGAGATGGGAATGCATAATGGAGGTTAGAAACTTTTTGTGCTCTTTTTTGTCCACCTAGCCTTCCCACAACCATTAAGCATAGCCCTAGAGACTCATTTATCCGGTACTTCCTGGCATCTGAAGGCATGGGAGGCAAGATTTGGAGACTGTGATGTGTTAGAAGATTGTCCCAAGTTTCACGTTTCAAAATGAGCTGGCTTGGTCTACATGGTGCACTCTCTAGCACCTTCCAAAGACTCTGGAGTGTGCAGATTACTTAGCTTACAAAGATAAGTTATTTATTTTCTTTATTTATTTAAAGTGTGTCAACCAAGTTAGAACACTAATCAACCTAGACCAGAAATACAACCAAAGAAATATTAATTTTAATCAATATCCCTGCAGCAGTGGTAATATAAGAGCAAGCACACAAAGAGGTATGTCAGGATAACGTAGCATAAATGAATACAGTAAAAGTAAATGTGATACAACAAATCAGTCAATAACATCAGTAAGAAGAGCACTTGTAATGTCATCACATCATATTGTGTAATGTTTCTATGGAGCAAACAATACACAACGAACAAAGTATTTGTAGTTGGGCACGGCATGCGAAGGAGTTGTAAGGTGCGAGTCAAATGAGGGGAAACAGGGGAAAGGAGACAAAAAAGAGACAAAAGAAAAAGTGTGGGGAGCAAACAAGGGGGAAGTGTGCACCTTTCTCCTACCCAGGATCAGAAGATCTGGGCAGTAATACAAGAGTTTAGGAACACGTTTACTGGTAAGCCAAGCTGCACCCACCTGATAGAGCACCATGCAGGAAAGACCCAACAAACAGGCCCCTTATAGTGTGCCCGAGTGAGATAAGCAGCCCCTGAGAAAGGGACTAAAAGAGATGTCAGATCTGGGGAGTAATCCAGTAGTCCAGCAGGTTACTTTTGTTTCATCATGTCTTACGACAAAATACAAGTTAACCATGTTGCTTTATTTTTAAAGACATTAATAGCATATATTCCTGATGTCTAATCTGAAACGGTCATAATTCCACAAAGCCAGCATGGGAGGAGGGCTGAAGTGCCCCACCAACATGGTCTAAACTAGGATCCTCAGTCGTTAAGACTGGCCCTGTCTTAAGGGTATATAAGACTCCTATCTTAAAGTAAAACAGGTTGTTCAACACGATGCTCACACAATAATAAACACTGCTAATGCTTAGCATAAATATCCTTCCAGCCAAATAAAGAACCCTAAACTCTGAATTCAATAACCTTTAGCTACTCACTACAGAAGTGGGCTTTTCGATACATTAAGGTTCCATGAAAGAAAGTTGTATCGTTCCTGATTTATCCACTTCTGATTATGCTAGTTAGCTTATTACTGAGCAAACTAGATTTGAATACACAGGAAAAAGAACAAAAAGTATTGATGTGCCTTCATCACATCTGAAACAAACATATCCTTCTAAGGAAGACATAGCACAGAACTGACTGTATGATGCAGGCACACAGTCTGAACCTTTTAATACCTGGTACTAGTCACCATTAGGTATAAAGGCACTGCAATCACTTCTTTATTACAAATAAAACTGGCCCAAGAAGAAGAAAGTAGTTTTTTTCCTGCACTTTTTAAGACCTGTCACTTAGATAATGAACCACATTTCCACTGATTATCTAAATCTAAATGCTGGCTTCATTATGTACAAGCTGAAACTGGCCATTACCCTGTGTGATGTATCACTGAGCCAGCAACAGGTACTGACCTGCTGACTCATCTGAGTATAGACTTTATAAGTCTGCATTCCCGACCAGCTGTGAGTGATGTTGGCAGATCACCAAACTGTTATTATTTTCACATGAGAAATGATATAGTACCTCATACTACCTTCCGTTTTGATGGCGTGACTACAGCTTGTGAAAATGAAACCAACTAAAAACTGACTTTTTCCTTGTTTCCTGGTTTATTAAAGTATATCACTAGTAAACCAACACTTACCATGTGTAAAAACACTAAAAAATCAGAAAACAAAAAATGTAAGGCAGGAGTGTACCTAACCAATATTTACTGATGAACATCCAAAGGTTAAAAACATCCAAGGAAGAAATAATCAAATATAAATATTAAAGTATATCAAGATCACATCACTACACATGCACACATTTTATATATATATCTATAGATCACATCACTACACATGCACACATTATATATATATATATATATATATATATATATATATATATATATATATATATATATACATACATATATATATACTTTGTATTGAGTTACCTCTCTGTAATATTCCTTCTCCTCTTTCAGGTTTCATCTCGATCTATCATAATCTAATTCTATTTCTCAGTATAAAGCAGTAATACTGTAACCTAGTAAATTATCTAACCTATCTCTCCTGCGAAGTCTCATATTGTGCACTTGTGTATATACATTCTGAAAGATATTTTAAGCAAATGTTTCCTTTTATCGCATAATTCTGTATATGTTTTCTTTAACTTGTTAAGTAGTAGTTAGTGGAGCTTTTCTCCTCGGGCCTCCACTGAAAATGGACATGTATCCAGTTGGACTAGCCCGGTTAACAAATGTAAAATAAATAAAAAATATATATATAGATTTACTGCAGAAGACTGAAAGCCCATAATCTTGAATTTCAAAAGACTGATACTAAAATCTTGAAAGTTCAAAAGACTGAAAACTCAAAATACTGAATCTCAGAATAATGAAAACACACAGGATACCAACACTTACTATATTCCAGCAGAAGTATATACAGAAACAAATACAAGACAAACCATATTACTTTTCTCCAAATATAAGCAGGGGAGCAAGCCACCCTGCACCCCCATGTGGGGGACTGTGCCCCCCACATCCCCTGCTACTGTTTACCTAGCTCACTGTTCAACCTGTAGATCTTATATGTGGGCAAGACTGACAGGATTTTAGAGATATAGTACGTGATCATTTGTATTCCATCGGAATTCAGTCCCTAACTAATGCACTTACTAAGCATGTTGCACTTATGGGACCTGCACATGTTTTTAAGTTTTTAGTGATTGAGGTTACTACACCAAATCCCCGTGGAGGTGATATTAGGACAGTAACTGAAGGAAGGGACGCTAGGTGGATTATAAGGTTAAGGGCTGATCAGGGGTTTGGACTTATTGACAAAGTCCCTTGAAAACCTGCCCTGAAATCTCGAGCATTGAGTGTTAAATAATGTAGTGATTCAGTTTATGTATATACTTCTCTTAAGCGCGTTTTTACAAGTTGTTTTAAAGTCTATGTACATGTATTGCATATGTATTTTATACATATATTTTTTAGATATGTTTTATAGTTTTGTAGGGCATTTGAAATGTTCTGAGTAGGTTTAATTATTTAGTTACTTAATTACTTAATTGATTCGAACTGAGCCTACCTTTATAAGATGATACTCTTTTAACTTTTGTATGGTCTGAGGAAGCCTGTATGGTGAAAGCGCTTACCAGTCTGAATTGTGTTTTACTGACAATAAATCATTTTTTGCCATTCACTAGATCACATTGGATTTTCTAGTGTTGTCCTGCTTTGGTCTGGTCCACTCAGATCTCCCAACTGTCCCGAATTACTCGGTTTTTACCGGGTTTTGGGATCAAAATGAAGGGGTGCCACGATTCCCGAGTGGCACCCCTTCATTTCCGATTTTTTTGCTTTCTTTTTTTTTATGTTTTGAATTTTTGCGCTGTCGGTGCTGATGTCATCATGTGCGCGATGACATCAGCTCAGTCAGCGCAACCAGCCAGTCGGAATTGAGCTCAAGGAGCTCACGTCATTGTTTCTGGCTGGCAGTGAGCAGGTGGGAAATGGGAATTAAACAGCAGCAGCACTAATGCTGCCGAGAATGGGCTGGCTTTACTTGACGTTTTTAAACTGCTAATAGTCTGCTATGCTGAGAATGGGCTGGCGTTACTTTATTTTTGAAAATTTCTGTCGACGTAAACGGACTTTGGGCTGCAGGCTGAGAGAATGGGATGAAGCAAGGGAAGGCATTAGGTAAGTGCTAGAACAAATTTAGCTTCAGTTAATGTAGCAAACATTTAACATCAGCCACGCCTTTAAACTAGTAGGTTATTTTATTCAAAACATAACATTTTGACCTTTTTATGAAAATAAGCCTGACTCTCTTCTGCACATTCACAGAGTAACTCTCTGCCATGGTGCTGCTTTGTGTATCAGGAATGTAGCTGGCTACATAGTGGTAGACAAGTTGAAGTCTCTATTACAAGTTTAACTCAAAGAGATATGAAGAAACATAATGTGTGATGGACCCTGCTGAGGTGATTATATTTTGCTAGTTTAATAATCAGTTTTGGCAAAACAAGATGGAACAAGATGGACATATGACAAGACCGTTAGCTTTATATAGGTCTGTGCCACTAATTTTATCTTTTAATCTTTTCTTCTGTTAGCTGCATGTCTAAAATGAAGTTATGAAGTTTACATAGATGAGTTTTGTAGTAGCAAACCATTCGAAGTAAAAATTGCTGAGTAGGCAGATGTGCTTTTTTTTTTTTTTTAGACATTAAGGCTTATCTTTTAGTGATGACATCTTTAATTTTGTTTTATATTTTGTTAGAAAGTGAATGCTTATGTTTATAGTATAATAATGTGTGATAAATGAAGAAAGCAAAGTAAAACTGAGATTCAAAGGTGCTCATTAAATCAGGAAAATATAACGTACTAAAAGGTTATTGTGGGTTAGCCAAAAGTTTAATTCTCAAAAATATTCTCTGAGTTGTGGACATTCATTTTGAAACTGTTTTCTGTAATATAAACCTTCATGTATTTATTTTTGAAACAAAATATTGTGCATGCAAAACTGTTTGACAAGAATACATTGCAGTGCTCTGTACCCTTTCATGTGTGTGTGTGTGTGTGTGTCTGTGTAAGTAGAATATTTATGATGGAAATGTTATGAACTGGGCAGTTTTGTTATTATTGGTTCATGCATTTTGTTTCATTGCCTACTGGAAAAATGTTCAATGAATTTTAAAATGCTCTCTAACTTGTCTAACCAGTGTGCTGTATTATACAAGGAATATAATTTAATAAAGTCAGGAAGGTGTATCAAAGAATGCATGGATATTTCTTGTTTTGTGTGCAAGCCGAGGGCCTACGATTTGAAAACAGCCCAATGGTAATCTATATCCGCCACTGGCCAGATGCATTTTCTTTGGATGTGGTGTGGGTTTCAATGATGTTTCAATGAATGTGAGTTTCAAGGGCAGAGACGTTTTAATGCCAAGTATATTTTCATTGTGAGACAGTATTGCTTTGTTTAGCAGATATCTATTATTGTTTGTGTGCATTGTGCTTTGAAATTTAAAAATAAAATCAAAGTAATCATTGTAGAAGTAAAGCAGTATGCACACATTAATGTTTATGGTAAATGGGGTGAAACAGCCAGGTAATGGAACATTGAAATGGCTGCAGGGGGACTCTGGTGCCATATTTTGGTTGTCTGTTCTTCAGTTTGCATTTGAAAGTTGATATCCCACAATTCCATTGAAGTGGGTGGGGTTGCTTGTGTATGCAAATTTTATGTTAATCAGTGTACAGATTTGTACCTATTTTTCATTGGCCTTGTCCAGATTTTTGAGGTTTCCAGGTTGAGAGGTATGCGTCCACTGCTGTTTTGTGTTTGTTGTTTCTTTTATTGCATATTTTTTACATCAGTGGAGCGTTTGCTTCTTGAGGGCATTATTTCCTGTTTGTTGCTTTATTCAAATTTTGTGCAATACTCACAATTATGTTTGTCACGATGTGCTTGTAGAAAGAAAAATCTCTTGAGGGAATCCGACAATCAGAATATCATTTGCTAATTCTTACTTGGGACATCATTATAAATAGTGCAAAAGCATTCAAATTATGTATCTGTATTACGAGATGCACTACCAGGCTATAACTCATACCACACTTTTCGGCCATCTAACCTGGACCGAAACACCAAAGGTGGGGGTGTGTCCATATTCATTAAGGATATACACACCTCCAGGCTAGTTGCTCAGCATAATGCATCTGAGGTTATCCAAGTGCAACTAACTCTTGGCAAAACTACAATCCAAATTGTAGCTTGCTACAGATCCCCCACCATGCCCCAGGATTCACACTCCTCTTTTCTTGATGTACTGGAAAATATTAGGGTTCAACCAAACACCCTAATAATGGGTGAATTCAACTACCCCACCATTAACTGGGAAAACTACTCATGTACTAACTCCTTAGCGCAACACTTTCTGGAATTCATAAACTCCAATGCCCTAGATCAACTTATCCACACTCCCACCAGGGACAACAATATCCTAGACCTAGTCATTACCAACATGAGTGACTGGTGTTCCACACCTGAAGTCAACTCCTCGTTAGTCCGATCCAACCATAAGCTAATCACCCTTGATATCCACATCCCACCCCCACCCCCCATTAAGGAAACCACAGTAAGAAATTTCTCCAAAGCCAACTTCATGCTTCTTAAGACAGAAGTAGTGAACTTCATGACACCCATGCAGATGGACAATATGCTTACAACTGCTGAATCCTACACAAATGCGCTCTATAAGCACCTACATGAGTGCATGAATCGTGCTATCCCAAACAGAACCAAGACGCTATCCTCCAAAAAAAGGAAGCCAATCTGGTGGTCCCCTGCCATAAACAAACTGTACAACAGAAGGAAGAAACTGTTGCAAAAGAGAGTAAAATCCCATGAGTGGAGGAGCTCCTTGGTCAGCCTCAGTAAGAAGCTGAGATCCCTTATAAGATCCTCCAAAGCTAGCTATGAAAATAAAATTGCCACTAATTCCAAGGACAACCACAAAGCATTCTATAGCTATGTCAAGAATCTCAATGGCAACACCCAGATCTGCTCTGAGTTACAACACAAAGGCATGAAAATTACAGAACCAACTGATATTGCCAACATCCTGGCAGATAGGTTCAGTGCTAACTTTACCCCCCCTCACCCCCTAAAGGGCCCATATCTATACAGGAAGAATGCAGAGTCCCTGTAATCACAACTACGCAGGTGAAAGCTGCACTCTCTAAAGCCAAAAACACAGCATCCATGGGACCGGACAACATCCAAGGCTGCATTCTACATGAACTTCAGAATGAACTGGCTCCCCACTTAAGCACCATGTTCAATAATAGCCTCGCATCAGGCTTTGTGCCCATTGAATGGCGCACAGCAACAGTTATCCCACTCCACAAAGGGGGAGCCACCACTGATCCTGGGAACTATAGACCTATTAGCCTAACGAGCCTGGTCTGCAAAGCCATGGAATGTATCATCATGGAACTCATAAACAAAGACATTAGTAACCTCCAAACTCTGGATCCCACCCAGTTCGGGTTTGTGAAAGGCAGATCATGCCTCCTGAACCTGATTGACTTCTTTGAGGCAGTCACCAAAGCCATAGATGAGGGTAAAGTGGTTCACACATCCTATCTTGACCTTGCCAAGGCTTTCAACACCATCCCCCATTCTGGAATTACAGCTAAACTCAATAAACTAGGCATAAATCCCTACGTCACAAGATGGGTTGCCAACTGGCTCACTGACAGAACCCACACTGTAAAAGTTGCAGACTCCAAATCTGACCTCAAATCAGTGACAAGTGGAGTACCACAGGGTTCCATCCTGGGACCGATCCTGTTTGGTATCTACTTCTCTGAAGTACAGGCTAACACAGAAGGCCTCTGGCTAACGAAGTTTGCAGATGACTGCAAACTAGGAGCCATACTCAAGTCCCCAAATGATGTGAACATCCTATAGAAGGGCCTCTCTGAGACAGATGCCTGGTGTCAGAGCCATGGCCTCAAGCTCAATGCCAAAAAGTGCAGTGTCATCCCCTTTGGTAAAAACTCTGTACCCATGAACTACCACATAGGCAGCAATCTACTTAACACCGAATGCGTGATAAGAGACCTTGGGACCCAGGTGGACAGTTGTCTCTCCTTTGATAGTCACATCACCACAGTAGTCAGGAAGTCCTTCTATGTGGCACACCTCATCATAAAAGGATTCTCATCCAGGAAAAAAGAGGTCATCATTACCCTCTACTCATCACTCATTAGACCCATTATAGAGTACAACGCCCCTTTTGTAATGTACCTCACAAGACATCTGCAGCAGCTGGAAAGGCCACAGAAGTACCTCACAAAGAGGATTACTGGACTCAAACAAATGCCCTACACTTACCGCCTCAAAAAACTCCAGCTTTACTCCATAGCATATCGCCTACTCAGAGGTGATCTCTGCCTAACATATAAAGCTATGTCAAACCCAGAGCTGTTGGACATGCTACACCTAAAGAAATCCCAATCCCTCAGAGCTACACGCTCTAGGGACCTAAACCTTGTCACCACAATAAACAGGACATGCTGGAAGGATAGATTCCTATCCCAGAGACTTCCCATACTCTGGAACAGGCTACCCATCTATGTCAAGCAAAGTTCTTCATTAGCACTTTTCAAGAAAAATCTTGATGAGTAGATGGGAAATAGGAAATACACCCCGGGGATCACTTCTGTGTGTCTGCTTGTCAGTGGCACAGGAAAATAACTTGCTTGGGTGGCGTAAGCCAGGGAACCTTGTTGGCTAGGCTTGTGTAGGCCCTTGGGCCGATAGCCTAGTACCTACCTATGAACCTATGAGATAACAGAAAGTTCAAACTAAGCTCTGGCAATGACTGACACCTAGGAGTGGACTGATGAACAAGCAAAGCAAACCAGAGTGACTGCTTTCTCCAGATTTCAGAAAATAAACAAGTAAGGCATGCATTGTATTTCATTTTATAACCATGCTCCCAAACAGTCACAGCATATGCCTTGGAAAAGATGGAGCTCAAAGGCTAATGTCCATACTCTGCCTTATTATGCTTTCTTACAGTGATAACCTTTACGGTAAAATCTGCATGCTCTCCACACATAGCCTGAGGCATCTGTTGTCAATATGCAAGTGAAGACTTGAAAATATAAATACCTTCATATCTTGAATCAGACTTTCATGGTTGCTGCTATAGAAATGTCTTTGCTATAATTAATAAAATTGTAATTCAGTGTTGTAAACAGTTTGTGACTTGATCCCATGATTTTCAAAGTATCACTGACTAGTCATGCAGTGTGCATGTTCTTTATCCCTATTATTAGAATTATTAGTAATGTTTGCCCATGCCCTGTCTTAGGACTCATCCAAAATAAAGGTTACTGAAAGATTCATTGTGTCTCATTTTGTCAAGCTTTGATAAATTATTCCTGTTGTAGTGAAAGAGTAGAATATCACAAACTGAATCTATTGGGCCCGGCTTGTTATGAGACTAGATCTATGTGTTTACATTAAATGCACAATTAGGTGGCTCAAAGTAAAGAGGAAAGAGAAGATGTTGAGTTACCACCTTTTTAGGTGTCCAAAATGTAACATAGGGTGGTGATGCCAAGAATATGACATTACAGTTGGTGTGGCTGAAGCTGCATTGTAATAATTCTAAAGAAAATAACTGAAATAAGCCAGAGTGGGGGCTACTACCCCTGTGATTATAGTTTCGAGATTTTACCCTCGGACCTTTTGACTTTTGATTTATTCATGTCCTGAGCAAAAATCATACTCAAGAAATGAAATTTAGTCTTATTCTCTTTTTATTTCAAGGAAAAGTTGTGCCAAAGACTTAATGTTAAAAACTGACAAAACAACAGTTTTCAATTATCTACGACAAATGCTTGACAGGATGAATTAATCACATATGGGAACAGTAAAATGCAAAGAAAGAGCTAGAAATATCATAGTGCATGGGTATGTCATCTCACAGTTTCACTTCATAATCTCGAATTACTGAAATCTCAAAATTCAGTAACCCGAGACCATGAAGCTGAAAACCAGAATGCCAAATGTGCATAAGAGCGAATTAGAATATCTCAAATCCACGCTTATGCATTTCCGGTACATCGCGTGTAGTGTTATGGTGCCTGAAATGGCAGGTAAGTGAGTGTTTGTGTGTGTTTTTGTACGTTGTGTGTGTGGGAAAGGGTAGGGAGGTGTAAGTGTGAGTGTTGGATTTGTTGGTGTTTGTGTATTTGTGATGTGTATTTGTGTGCGAGCGAATGGAGGATGGCATGGTGTGAGTTTTTTTTTTTATGTTATGTGCGACCTCGGAGTTGGTATATATAATAGGGGGTGTAGGGGGTGCAGGGGGACTTGCCCCCCTGCTTATATGTAGTGTGGGGTTGTGTGGTTTGTGTGCTGTGGGTGGAATGGTGTGTATGTTAAGTGGTGTATGGTGTATGTAGGTTCGTGATTCGGGATTGTGGTTTCGATGTTATGAATGGCTCGACTTCATAGTCTCGGGTTACTGAATTCTGAGATTTCAGTAATTTGAGATTATGAAGTGAAACCCACCTCACACAGACCTAGTACAGACATACGCAATCTGCAATGAATATAACAATCCAGTAGAAGAGATGACAGCGGGAGGAATATATTTTCATCGAGAAGTGTTTTCCTCTATGGGTCTGGAGCCAGTGCAGCCGATCAAAAATCAGCGTTTGGAAAAGTACTGGCTTTTTATGTTACAGGTTGCAGTACAGTGGGGAATCGAGGAATATACCCTTTCCCCATTGTAGTGTGATCTTGGAGTTGGAATATAAAATTAACAGGGGGTGTGAGGGTACAGGTGCACTTTTTTAATTTTTTTTTTTTTTTTGCAGTTTGTTAACCGGGAAAGCCCATTGGGCCAAAATGAGCCTGTTTTCAATGGACGCCCGGGGAGAAAAGCTCCATATATAATTATTACAAAGTTAATATCAACAAAGTTAAGTACAATACAATTTTCAAAACTACTAAAAACACAGTAGTATATAAGACAGAATAATAACATTTGAGCAAGGTGTTGTAACAAAGCATTGAATGAAATTAAAACATAAGTATTTTGGAGTACATAAGTATAATTTGGAGTGCAAAGACGTAGGAAGAATTAGAGCAAGAGAGTTGAACAGTGAATGGTAAATAGGCTGAGTTATGAGAAAGGAAAAAAGGGAGAGGGAGTGGAAATGAAATGAAGGGAGTCACTAGGGTGAGTTTTGAGAAAGGAGAAAAAAGCATGGGGGAGCAGAAATGATATAGAGGGGGACAGGTAAGGTGAGAACATGAGCATTCCCAGTGAGAATGTGTGGATTGTCACAGTGTGGATTGATGTTTTTCAAGGTCAATGTTTTCACATCAGTGATTTTCAGATCTATGATTTGTTGAGTCAATCAGTCTTGCTTATACGGCAGCACACCTAGTACCAAAACTTGCTTGTTGCATAGCGGGCATAAATTTGTTTTAGTTCAAAGAAGAAAAGTAATTTGTGTGGCTTATTACTGTAGGATCCCAGCAAACTGACAGATACAACACATGTAATTGCATTGTCTATACTTGAGGCAGATGATACGTGACATTTTGGGTCTATATTGTAACACTGAAACTTAAAAAGAGCTCTTATACTGACACGGAAATACCGAACCCTCAGAATGTTGAACTGTCAAAACAGCGATTTGTTTTCCCCAGGGAAAAAAATTGCTGGCTCAAAAAAAAAAAAAAAATAGAGAAAATAACCCACCACTTATATATACCAACTGCGAGATCACACCACAGTGGAGGAAACAGCAAAGTCCTGACACTGAACCAGCGATTTCTTTTCCCTGGGAAAAAATTGCTGTTTTGGCCATTCAACATTCTGTCAGTTCGGTTTTTCCGTATTGATATAAGAGCATTCGCGCTTTTGAAGTTTCAGTGTTACAATACAGACCCAACATTTTCTTTATCCGACAATGGCCCACAACACAAATGCCAGTTTCAAAATGTCTGCATGACTGGGAATAAAAAAATATATCCAGTTCACTATACTCACAATTTAACAGACAAGTGGGAAGAGCTATGACGTCTGCCATCTTTAAGTTTTGGAATACAGGAATATTCCACTGCTGCCATATTATACCAGATGCACTTATTCATCCATAGATACTAAAATGCACCTACATTACTGTGTTGTTATCCTTGAAAATAAGTCATTAAAGGTTCTGTTTGTTCTGTTTGTTCAGGTCACTGTAGATGCTTATTCAAACTAATAGAACAAGCTGATAGGGCCTTGACAATGTATATGCATAGATGAAAAAATAATGTATCTGACATAAAATACTGGCACATTTTTCAGATGTAATCTTTAGAAATAGAGCATTAACCTAAAGTTCCTTCTGCTTGTTCTATGAATTTACGACAGATTTATCAACATTTCCACAAGAAATACGGCTAGGTGCTCAAATAAAGGCAAGCTGCACTAACATGAACTTTGTACTTTATAATTAAATAATGACATACAGTGTTATATGCATCTGAAGGAAACTAAACTAAAGATTAAACATAAAAATTCTGACTGTCAACAGATGACTGCATCTGTATTTATAAGAAACACTGTAGTTTTGTGAGGTTTTTGTTGCAGCCTTCAAAAAAAAAAAAAAAAAAAAACAAGGTGATCACCAACCAGATATGGTTCTGCTGCAAAACAAACAAATACATTGTCATCAACAAGATAAGGTTCTGCTGCAAAACAAACAGGTCAGTCAAGATAAAGTTTATCTTGATCAGTTTGTTTTGTATTAAAATCATATGAAAATACCATAGCTCTTGGAAGTATTTTATTTTGAGCAATCCTCCTGGTCTGTGGTTCTTTACAGTAAATTAGTGAATTAAACTAATAAGATGATGTCACAGTAATTAAACCACAGAAACTGAAAATGTTGTATGAGTTTGTTTTAATATGTACTTGCCTTTTTTAAACTGGGTGCCAGTGTAAGATGCGCCCAATTAGTTCTCCTTCCTTTCCCTGCTGACGGTGTCAGCTTATATGCACCTTAGGTCCTGAACAGATTTTAAACCATGAGCCCCTCACATACACTTCCTTAGACTACATGTACATTCTTATGTTGATTTGAATTTACCTTCCTGATTTATGACCATTCAACCTGTTGTCATTATAATCCATCAATGTCTATACCCTGGATTCACCTTCCCAATTTAAGACCATTTGAACTGCTGTCAATGCAATTCACCTGTCCATACTCATCCATACTTGACTGCATACTCCTCAAATGTCCAACTGTGATAAAAATGGGCACAATAAATATTTTAACTTGCTTTACACATATGCACACTAGTGCAGCAAAGCCATCTCATCCACAGACAGTCCCTGAACTCAGAAATTACAGCCCCATTTTTGACTGAGCAAATTTTTTGCCTGATTGTGTTACAAACTCAGTAGCCCTATTACTCCATCTTATTTCACACAAATGCGCACAAGTCTAGCAAAGCAAAGACATTTTAAACTGAGCATAAAAGAGTGACATTACTTTTATCCACAGGCAGCTCCCAACCCTGCCAAGCATTTATTTTACATTTGTTAACCGGGGGTGTCTGACTGAGCCGAAAAGGCCCTTTTTCAGCAGAGGCCCATGGAGAAAAGCTCCACACAGAAAAATTACAGATACATTTAAATATTTAGACATGATCAGTATACACACAAATTACAAGAGACAAGTTTTACAGTGGTATGCAGCACATCAACAGTTACAGTGGAGAGAACAAACAACAAAATATTAATTTAAAAATAAAGGTAGTTAATAGATTTGTGGTGTACAGCTGAACTTTGGAACATAGGTAGAGTACATACATAATACACAGGTACAGTACATACACCCCCAGATGTACTATTCTTCCATGCAGGACTAGCTTAGTCCTACATGGAAATGGTTGTTTAGGAGCAGGACGGCAGCTCGCCATGCATATTAATGAAGACGCGCTGCCTGAGCTCCTAATCTTACATGGAGCATGTAAGATTGCAGGGGGCATGTCTGAGAGCAGAGGTCTCAGAATATTCATGCCCCCGGAATGAAGAACTGCAAAAAGGCCAAAGGAATGAGCGAGACCACTCATAGTTGTCCGCATATCCCCAGCAACATTCCCCCACGTGTACAACAGCAATAGTAAATACAAATCAAATTAACAAAGAAGATATATGCAAATGAAGCAGTGTAGCAATAGTGTAGTGGGCAGATCATTCGCCTTATGAGAGTCCCACCATAGAATATTCCATTTTCCATGGCAAATCATGTTATGACCAATATTTTAGTTGCATAACCCACTAAATAACACATATTTGGGAACTGGAGTACTGCATTAAATAAACATGTGAGGTGTCAGTGTCATAATGTTGCAAAGTCCCCAGATAAGCACATGTGCACCATACAGTATATGTACACAGGAATCATGGATACAAATGAAAGGTAAAATGTGTAATGAATGACAACTCCATACAGCTTCCAAATCCCCCACCTTCCCAAGAACCATTACATATGACTGTCTAAATCAGTGCAATTGTAAGCAGGAATAAGCACTAGTAAGCAAGTGTAAGCACCAATAAGCAGTAGTAAGCATATTTAAGCACTAGTAAGCAAGTTTAAGCCAGATTGTGCGGGGATAAGCAATGCGCATACAGGTTAAGCAATTTTGAAGCTAACTGTCTGTAAGCATATTTAACCAGAGGTTAGCATTGCTTACCCTCTCGCAAACCCATGCAAACCCACTTACAACCACTCAAAAATGCCTTAATCACTCTATATCCAACGACCCTTGTACTGCCCAGCAACAAAATAAACAGCCTTACAAGGCTTGAACCCAAGACCCTATACACTATAGTCACAGTAGTTAACTACAAAGCCATCACAGCAGTACAGAAGAATGAGGTATCAGCAAACAAGTCGTCACTATAGTAAAAATCAAACTGAACCTGTGAAAGGAATCAGTATACAGTCATATGTTTTATAACCCACTACATAACATAAATATGTGAAATGGAGTAGAGCAGTAAGCCCAGATGTGAGGTATAATTGTAATAGAGTGTTGAAGTCCCCAATAAAACACAAGGACACCATACAGTGTACGTACACATGAATCATGCATACCAAGTATATATATATATATATATATATATATATATATATATATATAAGATGTAATGAATAAGAAATCAATGCCAAAAAGAAAATATAATGCAAAGTCTAATGTAATCAATGCTAAGCATTGCACTGGCCAGCTTAGGAGGTGTAAGCAATGTGTAGGCCAGCTAACTCAATGTGCCCAGTGTTATACCCCTTTAAACAATGCCAACCTTAGATAAGCAGGTTTGCTCATAGCCTAGCCTTTTCAAAACAGGCCAATCATGGAAAAGTGTGGGAAATTCGCCCTACTTAAACCCAACAGGTGGGAATATATCTCATAACTGGTTGTAGCTTCCCCTTGCAGGCACTATGGCAGAAAGGGGAGAAGGTGTGTGCTTCCAGGTGCAGGGCTGGTGCATCCAGAAGTCCAGAGTCATGGTAGGACTCCTTGTCAAAGACCATGAGCAGAGACTGCTGCAGGGCCAGTACCAGGTTTCCCAATACAAGGCGGAAGCCTGGGACCTTCTCACCTGTGACCTCACCAGTGCCACTGGCATACCCTGAACTGGTGAGCAGGTCAGGCATCACTATGCAGACCTGAAGTGCTGTAAGGGTGACCTCTTGCAGCAGTGGATCCAAGAGGCTGGAATGGCAGGGGATGTCCCAGCTGTATGTAAATATAATTCCACTATGTGTGTAATAATTGCCAGCTCATGCATATCATGGATAGGTATGGCTAAATATTCCTCTTATGTCCTCCACAGCTGCACGTGAGTGGGCTGCGAACCAGGAGGCCCAAGGAAGTCACCTGGAGAGGTTGCGAAGTGAGGCAGGTCAGTAATACTCTTGTACTGTCATAGGAAATAAATCTAAAAGTATTAGTAAATTAATTCCCTGTATAAAATCTGTATTGTGTAAGGCAAGTACTGCATACACCGGAGAATATGGCAGGAAGAGTCTCATATAGTTTTTATGTAAATAAAAGTGTAATAGCCTGACAATAAAAGTCTAACTCCTGGACTGCATGTGTATACTCTGGTATCATATGGTAATGTAGATTTGAAATTACGTAATAGTACTGTTGTATTAAGCACTGTTATCCACACTGTGCACCATAAATAGAATGTGTAGGAATGTCTGTATATGACTGGTATAATCCCCAGAGGCCACAGTACAACTGAGAGGCACATAGACAGAAAACAGTGAAAAGGCAGACAACAAAATCCGAATAGCAAATGCAACTGAGAAGTGAACTGTTGTATTTTTAGCACACACAGCCATGGATCGAATCCTGGCAGTGGTAGTAGTCTGCATACAGAATCTTACCCCACAACTGTACAGATATGTCCAGAATGTCCAGTAAAGTGGCTCATATCTGCTGCCTGTCAACCTGTCCCCCTGGGAAATCAGTGGAATGATCCCAGACATATAGGCAGCAAACAGGAAATACAACTGATTGACACACATCTATGAGAACAAAGCTGGCACACTAGCAACTCCCCAAAACCTTATGAGAATAAGATGCCACGTATATCCCATTTACACCCCCATGTTGTCAAGCTGTGGCCAGAGTGTGTACAGTAACAGAGTGAGATGTATGTGCATAATAGTAATGTGGAATCTGGTACTGTGTGTAGCAACATTTAGGCAGTGCTAACAAACATTTCTCCCACAGGTCTGTCAGATACCAACACTGTGCCCAGAAATACAAGAATGATACCCTGTACTGGTACTGTTTACTCTGGAAATGTATGGCAATGTGACTGATGCAGTTGCTCTGAATAATAAGGTATTACTCATCACTGTCACCCACACTGTCCTACAAAATATAACTGTCTAGGAAATCCTGTATAAGAGTGTTGTAATACAAGATCAGAATGCAAAGCCACAGGAGAATTATAAGACAGAAAACAGATAGGAAATATAGCACACACAACTCTGATGGACAGTGTTTAAGTTGTGGCAAACACAACCATGGCCTGAATCCTGGGAGTGGAAATAGGCTGCATACAGAATCATACCCCACAACTGTACAGATAAGACCAGAATGTCCAGTATATGGGCCCATATCTGCTGCCTGTCACCCTGTCCCCCTGGGAAGTCTGTGGGATGATCCCAGATGTCTAGGCAGCAAACAGGGAATACAACTGATTGTCACACATCTATGAGAACACACCTGTCACTCTAGCAACTCCCGAAACTGTTATGAGAGTAATAAGCCAAGTATGTCCCATCTACACCCCCATGTTGTCAAGCTGTGACTAGAGTGTGTACAGTAACAGAGTGAGATATATGCATAATACTAATGTATAATCTGGTACTTTGTGTGGCAACATTCAGGTAGTGCTAACAAACATTGCTCCCACAGGTACGTCGGGTACAAACACTGTGTTGAGAAAAAAAAAGCTTGATACACTGTACTGGTACTGTTTACTCTGGTATTGTATGGAATTGTGAGTGTTGCAGTTGCTCTGAATAATAAGGTATCACTGACCACTGTCACCCACTCTGTGCTACATAATACAACTGTATAGGAAAGCCCGAATAAGAGTGTGGTAAGTCACTAAAGGTTGAAGAGGGCAATAGTCTAGATATGTCCCGGTTCACCTGCATGTGGTCAAGACATGGCCAGAGCCTGTGCAGAAAGAGATGAACAGCTATGTGCACAGCATCAACCTGGAATCTGGGAGTATGTGTAGAAACAGTTAGTGTTAACAAACATTTCCTCCACAGGTATACCAGGTAAGAGGTGTATACTGCAGGTAAAACCAGTTCATGTATAACGATGATGATAACCATATCACTGTCCAAACTAAAGCTATAGGGTACTGTAGTAATACTTGTAAGGTACAGATAATAGCACTGACTAGGAAAGTAATGTGGACTACATTAATATGCTAGTTGTTGACATCCCCCCCACCACCATATCTCCAGCAAAAAACTACATACCCACCTTAACTGGTATATAATGACTGCACTGTTCTGTTGGGAAATATGTCCTATTGGTTGATAATTATTGTAACCTGTTTCCATGCATGTGCTATATTGAAATACTCCAACATTGGTGGCATGGTGCCATCAATGTATCTGCATGCTGTTGTTATTACCACTGTGGTCCCATATATGAATCTGTTCCATTTTCTATGCAAATGTTCCGTATCTGATGTCTGGGTTAATGGGAATATCTATGCATGCTGTTATACCTAACCCTGGAATGTGTTGACTATTAATAACCCACATATGATGATAAAATTTAAACACTATAGCATGTTTGGGAAGGCTGGTCCCAGCGGATCCACCTGTCCCACCTCAGCTGGCCATGGCACTGGGCAACAACTTGTCTGGGGTCCAACCTGGGACCTCCTTGTCCATTGGTCCTGCACCACCTTCGGGTGGAACTGTCTCAGAGGATGGGGCTTGTCTCCCCTTGGGAGCAGGTGCGGACAGGAACCTGTCACCCATAGCCAGGTCCGGGTCGTGGTGGGTAGTGAGTACCGCAGGGAGGTCAGAGATCTGCTATGCCAGCTCGTGGGCCATGTGTCACAACTAGAGGGTTGCCTGGCACTGTGACTCAGCCCCCAGCACAGCCACCTTTGGGGCTGTGAAGGTGCAGTGGTGACTGCCCATGGGTGGGGATCTCAGTCCCAGTGTTTCCACTAGGGGGCTCATGGGCTTCCAATGTCCCAACACCCCTCCCCATCAAGATGTCTACCCCACAAATGTATCATATACCACCCCTGTATGCATCTTGTTTGTCTTGTCTGTTAACCTACCCAACCTACCTCCCCAAATATACCTACTATCCCTCCCTAACATCCCACTCTCACCTGAAAAAAAAAAAAGGGCAATCTGTTCCCCCCCCCAAAATCTCGCCCCATACATAGCTGTCCATTTTGCACACGTGTCCACTGGACACATGTAATCTGGTCTAATTGGCATCACAACATATTACTGTTGTCCTCACCCCTCTCTCAGGGGTTTGAGCGTCCAAATCTATCTCCAAATTCAGTGTATCTGCACAGCTGTTGCTGTAGAAGAAATGGGCAGCTATGGACTTTCCCTACACCCTTCCTGCACATCCCTAGCTATCTTCCCTACTGTCTTTTCCTCTTTGTGCCCCTTTTTCACCACTTTCCGCTCAACCCTTTTTTCTTTTCTTTTAAAGAAATTAGCATGGGGTAAGCGGGAGTAAGCAGTTTTAAGCAGCAGTAAGCGAGTTTAAGCCTGTTTGGCGGGGGTAAGCAATGACTACACAGATTAAGCAATTGAGAAGCTAAATCGGTATAAGAAACTGTAACCGGAAGTTAGCAGTGCTTAAATCCATGCAAACCCGCTTACAACTGCTTAAAAGTGCCTTAATCACTCTGTATCCAATGGCCCTTTTTCTGCCCAGCAACAAAATAAACAGCTTTTGCAAGGCTCAAACCCAGGACCCTGCACACCATAGCCAAAGTGATTTAACACTAAGCCATGTCAGATATGCATAACCCTGATGTTTTCACAAACATATCATCCAGCCCAGGCATTCAACAGTACAGGGAATGTATTACAACATGTAGATGTATGTGTGTATGTATATATCTCTCTCGCTTTATATATATATATATATATATATATATATATATATATATATATATATATATATATATATATATATATATATATATATATATATATATATATATGTATATATATATATATATATATATATATATATATATATATATATAATATATAAACATATATATGCATACATCTATAGATATATATGTCTACATCTATATGTATGTATATATATATATATATATATATATATATATATATATACAGCAATTTATATATATGTAAGCATATATATATATATATATATATATATATATATATATACATACAGGTATATACGGACATAAAGCTGTAGATATAAATGGGAACATAACAAAAACATATATGTCCACATGCACCGTTAATGGGGTTGAGATGCCCCAAACAACATACGTCTTGTATGAATATGTATCCCCCCCACAGCCAAACACATCTGCCCTGCAATACATTACCAACTGTTGCAGATCCCATAACCAGGACTTGACACAACATGGGCACAAGATGTTAACAGTACACCATCCCACCTGTATGATGTCAGGCATGTATCAGTAACATATCATGCAATACAGTCTGACTCCCATAGGGAATGTACAATGTGGAAGCAATCAACATCCCTAGGATACATATATACAGGCACATATATGCAGATAGAGATACACATACACACACACACACACATATATATATATATATATATATATATATATATATACATATATATATACATAACTACACATACACACGCAGAGATATGTATAGGAAGATACATATGTAGAAGGTGCACACAGTATGGAACAGCCACTATGCCTACAGTTACTACCTTACCAGCTGGACACTGTATGAGCCACCCATACAAATGACATCCATTGCATGCAAAATATACCCACAGAGAGGTCAAAAGATATAACACCACACACAGGTTTGCAACCTGATGCAACGTTTTATTTGTGGATTACTATTACAGTTGTATATGCCAAGTCATATAGCTGTTTAGACACTGACATCCATATAAACAGAGTAATGCAACTGTTAAACAGTTATACTAATATAGTAGTCTGGAAAGGTTTACATATGTTGCTGTCCAGACCGAGGCCTTCAAGTAGTACAATAGTAAAGACAGACTGGGCCACAGGATACCAAACAATCAACAGTAAGTAATGCAGATGTATAGGTCAGCAGCCTCTATCTAAACTCTGTACGCAATCCCTAGGAGGTAAAGACCTCAGTTGACATAATGGGATGTAACTGTTACATAACAAGGCATAACTGACACCATCACAATCACACTGACAAACAGAACAGTCTGTATGGCAGGAGGCAGTAGGCCTGCATTTACCCAAGGTGGATTTATGGTAATGTACATCCAAATACCTTAAGGCAGCTTACCCCTGATATCCCACATGTTGTAACAGCCCCCTCTCGACTCAATAATACAGGGCCATATACCACTGTTCCATACACTGGCCTCTGGAGTGCATAAGGGCACACGTATTGTGTAGGTGAAGCCCACACATATATGGCCCCAACCCCACAGTATGTGTGGGGGCTACAACAGCAGTGGACTGATGGTAGTAATGGCAGCATGACATACTCACAGCCCACTACATAACAACATATGACAGCATGTCATATGTACAAACCTGGTATGTAGGTGGAGGACAGAGGCCCATATGTGTAAAATTGTTGTCATACACTAAGCAAGTCGCTGGTGTTACAGGATAGTCTGCAACATACCCTTAGTCAGGAATATGAGGTTAGAAACAGAAATGGATGTAGCCATGTACTGATAGCACTCAACACACACACTGCCAGTGATATATCTGACACAAGACCTGTGTGGTGGACAGACAAAACATAATAGGCACACTTCTGGCGATCAAGAGGATAGACCAACAGTTGAGAGCTATGCAGTCAGACTTCATTCCAAGTTAAACTAGTATGCACACACAAACCTTGTAACACCAATGTTATACAATGCATACAACAACTCTTCTCACACTCAGTCTGTAGTTCTGGAACCTCCTACAAATATGTAGCTGACCTGAGTGTGCAGGTTGTCATGTAAGAGGTATTGCTACCTGCTGTCTGTAATACTGATGCCCAAACACAGGAAGGATGTCCATCATACAGGAAAGGTAAAGGGACCATACCCACATGATGTAGGGATTTATAGTAGGTGGTTGCCATGACAGTGGCAATTGGAAGTAATACACAGCATGCTGCATGCAGGTAGCAAGTGGAGGACACTGATTGGTGAAGAGGCCATCACCTACAAAATCCATGCTGCAATCTACTGAAAGCAGCTCTATCCATTTGCTGGAGAGAGACTGAGAGAGAGAGAGAGAGAGAGAGAGCCAAAGACAAAGCCAAAAAACAAAACAAAGAAAATAATTACACCCAGCACACTATCCAGAACAGACATCATTCCCACAACAGGTATATGAAGTATATATGCATGTAATTGAATGCAGTACTTGGTCCACAATAATGGGATAGATGATGTGGAATGATTTATATGTGCCATCAGGTGCTGTTGTAATGATGTTCAACTGACCAACAGCTATGGACAATAGTGTCTGTCCCTGTGGGTAGTGGGCCATACCTGCCAACTGTGCAGATCAGCACTGACTGACAAGATGTAAGCCATCATAGTATGTATTGTGTAATGGGAAGTATGTATATTAAGTGGCCAATAGCTGGTGGTGGAAGTAATGCCATTATGATGGACAAGTGGGATCCACAGTCCACCCCTTGCAGGATACTCAGGTTAAGCTGTAATGTAGCATACAGGAATGCCATAGGTGTGTAATAGGGTTGCCTGCAATCTGGTCCTACATATACCTCCCCTAATGTCAGGCTGTGTTCATATGTGGCACCTGTCTGTGTTGTAGCAAGGCAGAACAGTGCAGCTCTGCAGGAAGGTGTTGTGAGATTATGGACCTGATGTCTTAATGTACCCCACATATAGGTATGCATATGTGTACATATGTACACATATATAATATATATATATATATATATATATATATATTTATCTACATGTATGTCCACAAATATACAGATACCCATGTGTAGACATACATATGAGCACATATATACATCACGTATATCTACACATATATAGATATATACCTATATGTACATGTCTACATATATACAAACACACACACACAAACATATATGTACGTATATACATGTCCCCTATATCACTACCACAGTGCTGGATGCTATGTGCGAGGAAACAGCTCACATAGCAATACACACAGATATCTACAGCTGACAGTGTGTGCAACATAGACGGGTATGTCACATGTGAACCCCTTGTTGGGACCACATTGCCCTTGTCTGTGAAGTATGGAATGGGAATATGGGGAAGTATGGCAGGTATAGTTGTGGAGGTGGTCAGGGTTGTTGATATAAAGGACAGTCTACAAGGGTGGTATGTGACACGTGGTGGGTAAACACCCTGGATGGTGTTTATGTGGTCTGTGATGTGGATGCCCCATGGGTTCCAATATGGACACAATGGGAACAAGCCTCCCACCCACTGCTACTCACAACAGCAGTCCACGTCCTGAAGGTGCCTGGCCTGGAGGCTAAGCAGGAGGAGCATGTCAGCCCTGTGAATGTGTACTGGGAGCCTCAGAGTGATGTAGCACATCCCACATGGGTCTGTGGAGCCTGCTATGGAACAGACCCTGGACCTGACTTCAGGAGACAGGAAAGTACAGTTGTGTACACTTACCATAAATGTAGATGTTCGAGTGTATTCACTGTTGCAGTCCTAACATATGGGTTATCCGGCTCCCTGTAGCCCTCAGTCGGCCCAAATACCAGAGTCCTCGGTATATGATGTCGGCTACCATTGGCTGTAAACTGATGTCAGAACGTCAGGTATAAAGGGCCAATGCCATTTTCTCAGTTTTTCTTGCCTTAACTGTCAGGATCCCCCAAAAGAAGGCTAAACCAGGAAGGAAACACCCTGGAAACATGCCATCCAAAAATAACATATCTAGTCTGTGCCTTAGGAAAAAAGGGGGAATGGAGGGTGGGAAACCAGGACTGCAACAGTGAATACACTTCAACATATACATTTATGGTAAGTGTACACAACTGTACTATGTTCTTTGTGTTTCACCATTGCAGTCCTAACATATGGTTTGATTCCCAAAGCTCAGGAAAAAAACAAAAGGGGGAGGAAGAATCACAGATTAAGGGTTGGTAAGGAGGCCTTGCAAAACTGCAGAGGCAAAACCAGCCCTGTATTTAGAAAACAAAGGTAGGTTGTAATGCTTTGTGAAAGTATGGACAGAAGACCAAGTAGCTGCTTCTAGAATGTGCTTAGTAGGCACACCTCTCAAAAAAGCTGCAGAAGTAGAGGCTGCTCTAGTAGAACGGGTCCTAATACCCTGAGGGGGAACCTTCCCATGCTGCAGGTAACAAAAGTGAATACAATGAGCAATCCATTTGGAGATGGTTTGTTTCGAAATAGCTTTACCCTGAGTCCTAGGAGCAAAACTAACCAACAACTGCTCAGACTTCTGAAAGGGCTTAGTCCTATTTAAGTAAAATCTCAACTGTCTGTGCACATCAAGAGAGTGCAGAATCCTGTCCCCTTTATTCTGGGGGTTATCGAAAAAGGTAGGCAGATGAATAGATTGGTTAAGGGTCAGACTAGAAACCACCTTAGGCATAAAGGAGGGATTAGTTCTCAGAGAAACCCGATCTGTATGAAAAATAATGAAAAGTTCTACTGCCATTAAGGCTTGCAGCTCTGAAATCCTTCTGGCGGAAGTAATAACCAAAAGAAAGGCAGTCTTCCATGAAAGAAACTTTAATTCTACAGAGGCAGCAGGTTCAAAGGGAGGTATAGTAAGCTTCTCCAGGACAAAATTAAGATCCCAAGCAGGAGTAGGAGCTCTTCTTGGAGGTCTAAGACAGCTAGCTCCCCTCAGGAAGTACTTCATCAAGGGGTGAGAAAAAATTGGTTGCTCAAAAGGACAATGAGCAGAAATTGCTGAAGCCTGAATCTTAATTGAAGAAAAGGAAAGTCCACCATTAAGCAAACCTAATAGATAATCAAGAATGAGGGAAAGAGAAGGGTGAGAAGAGTCTTCTCCTTTCACCTGCATCCAAGAGCAAAACCTCTTCTATTTATCTGCATAGGGTTTCCTGGTGCTAGGCTACCTGACCTCATGAAGAACTTCAACCACCTGCTGGGAAAGATTTACAGTATTAGCCAGGCAGTTAAATGCAGAGTTTGAGGATGAGGATGAAGAAACTTTCCCCCTCCCTGAACCAACAGATCTGGTTCCAGGGGAAGATGCCAAGGCTGAGCTTGAGAAAGGCTGCAAAGAAGGGGATACCAATGCTGTCTGGGCCAATCTGATGCTATAAGAATAGCCTTTGGTTTTTCATCCCTTATCTTTAGCAGTACTCTGGGAAGAAGAGGCAGAGGAGGGAACTCATAAATTGAGAGTTGTGTCCATGGGAAGGACAAAGCGTCCACTCTCCATGCCTTGTTGTGAAACTCCCTGGTGCAGAAGGTTGGAAGGAGATGATTGGTGTGAGAGGAGAAAAGATCCACCTGAGGAGTGCCCCAATGCTGAGTGATGTGATGGAAAATTATCTTGTTCAGTTGCCACTCGTGAGGATCCAGAACATGTCTGCTCAATTGATCCACCAAGGAGTTTAGCCTCCCTGAAAGATACTGGGCTATGAGATGTATGCCTATGGAAGCTACTAAGGACCATAGTCTCATGCTGTGTCTGCACCAAGGGTAAGAGTGAGTCCCCTCCTGCTTGTTGATGTACCACATGACTGTGATATTGTCTGTCCTGATCAGAAGAGTCCCAGGGTAGTGTAGGTCCTTGAAAGCCAGCAAGACCTGCTGCACTGCCATCAATTCTTTTAAGTTAATGTGCAGATGAATCTGTTGAGTGCTCCAAGTCCCCTGTATGCCCCTGCCTTCCAGATGTGCTCCCCATACATAATCTGAGGCATCTGTGGTGAGAGTCTGTCTGGCAGGTGGTGGGCGGAAAGGCAGACCCTTGTTATGAGAACAGGCTGTCGCCCACCAGAGAAACTCCATTTGTAGACAGAGAATAAGGGGAAGAATCATGTCTAAGTCATGTCTGTGTTGACACCAAAGGTTCTTGAGGTACCATTGAAATTTTCTCATATGCAGCCTTGCATATGGGATCATCAGGATACATGAAGCCATGAACCCCAGTGCTTGTAGGAATTGCCTTGCAGAGAGCTGGGTCATGCTTGCCAAGTTCTTGAAATAAGCCAAAAGATCTTGTTTGTCTTGAGGAAGGAATACCATCTGGGTGGCTGTATTCAGACTCGCTCCGAGGAAAACAATCTCCCTTGTAGGAACCAACTTTGACTTCTTTTCATTGAGAGTGTAACCCAAGGAAATGAGAATGTTCTTCATGAAGTCCAAATCCTTTTTTAACTGTTCTGGGGAGTTTGCTTGAATGAGACAGTTGTCCAGGTAAGGATAAATTTGAATGTTTCTCTGCCTGCAAAAAGCAATGGCTGGCACCAGGCACTTTGTGAAAACTCTGGGATAAGCAGTAGATAAGCCAAAGGGCAGCGCAGAGAATAGAAAGTGTTGCTCCTCAGCCCTGAAGCGAAGAAACTGCCTACAACTTTCCCTTATTGGGATGTGCAGATAAGCCTCCTTGAGATCCAAAGTTACCAGCCATGAA
Source organism: Protopterus annectens (assembly GCF_019279795.1). NCBI lineage: Eukaryota > Metazoa > Chordata > Ceratodontiformes > Protopteridae > Protopterus > Protopterus annectens. The sequence continues at coordinate 891,976,893 of NC_056746.1, forward strand.
TCATTGTCCAGCATTAGCAGTAACTGTTGAAGAGTGAGCATCTTGAATTTGGGAATCACCAGAAAAGTGTTTAGAATAGACAGATCCAGAATAGGGTGCCAGGTGCCCCCTTTTTTGGGTACCAGAAAAAGTCTTGAATAAAAACCTAGGCCTGCTGATTTGCAGGAACTGGCTCTACAGCACCCATAGTCAGTAGAGAAGAAATTTGATTCTCTATCTCTGCCCTGAGAGTTCTGGGTAAGTCTGGGTACTCTTGTAGAACAGGGAAGGTGTAAAAATAAAACTTGTAACCTTGGTTTACTATGTTGAGCACCCATTTGTCGTCTGTGATGGTAGACCACACATCTGCGAACTTGGCTAACCTTCCCCCCCAAAGGAAACTCTGGGCCCGCAGAGGTAGGCACAAGAAGGCCGGAGTCATTGAGAATGCTTGCTTTGGGAAGCTGGTTTAGAACTTCCCGATTTAGCAGAAGGAGGATGCCATTGTTTAGCCCTTTGAGGGGCAGAAGCCTGCCCTCTGGAAGATCTAGAACCCCTAGGCCTAGAGCGACCCTGCTTGCCAGGATCAGAGAAAGACCAATTCTTGGAAGGATAATGCCTACTAAACTGAGGAGGCTGAACATGAAGGAAATCTTTTACAACTTGCATAGATTTTGCCTTATCCTCCAACTTTTTCAGGACCTCCTCAGCCTTGTTATCAAAAAGGTTGTCTTTGTGCAAAGGAACATCCAGCAATTTAGATTTTACAGGTTCAGAAAAAGGCTGCTCCCTAAACCAAGCATGCCTTCTAATAATGGAACCAGTGGCTGCTGCTCTGCAGGAAGCATCCAAGGTGTCAAAACCACAATGAAGTGAGTGCTGATCAACCAGTGTGGCATCATTTAGTAAATCTTGTAAGTCTTTGTTCTCTGACATGGAAGGAATATCCCCAAGCTTAGCCTTAATAGCCTCCAAAGTATGCTGCTGATACTTAAGCATGTGAAAAAGACAATTCACAGATCTAATGGCAAGAGTTGCAGAGGTATAGACCATTTTACCCCACCTGTCCAAGGCCCAAGACTCCTTATCAGAAGGTACAGGGTTTTTAGCAATAGTAGCCTTAATACCCTTGGGACCTTGATAAATAATCTCAGGATTAGTAGTACGATTTCTAAAAAGAAATTGATGAGAATCAGGAATACTATAATACCTATCAGGTTTTCTGGGAGCAGGAGGAACAGAATTAGGAGTTAAGGAATTTTCCAAGAAGACATCATCCACAACTTCCAAAACAGGAGGTATAGCCAGAGGTTTATGCTGTGGCAAATCCATAGAATCCCGGATCCTCTTCTTAGACTGAGGAAAATCCTGACTTTCCCATTTAAAGTGCTCCCTAAGAGTATTCAGAGTACCTCCAAAGGAAAAATCTTCTGGAGGGGAGGCAGAAGGGATAGAGTCCTCAGCATCAGAATCCTCAAAGCCAGAAAAAAGTTGAGAATTTTCTTCCTCACCAGCAGAAATACTGGAAACCTCAGAATCTGATTCAGACAAAACATCAGGAGACAATTCCCTAGCCCTCTTGGAAGGGGGGGATGAGAGCCCTTAATAAGGGAGAGAAGATCACCAGCCATCTTTACCAACTGGGACTGAGGCACAGGAGGGGAGTCTGATGCCTGCTTGTGGGTAGATTTGCGGCTGAAAGGTTTGCTAGTAATCTGGAGGGACTTGGGTGGCCTAGCAACTGCAGACGTCTGAGCTAAGGTAGTCAGTCTGGCTCTGGTCTCATGTCAAAGAGAAGAGGCGTCAGAAGCCGGTGCCTGCATAGCGGCTCCAGACCCATCTGAAGACAAAATAGCAGCCTGTGGCATGGAGGACTCCATAAAAGTCTCGGTAGAGGCCTGCAGCTGAAAATCTGTGGACTGTAGGGGCCGCGAAAGCGCCTCACTAGCTACCACTGGGCTGTCGACCAATTTTACCGGTGTGTCGTCAGCAGCTTTAACCCTAGGCCTTTCGCGGTCCTTGTCCTTGCGTTTCCTAGGTATATCCGAAGTCGGGAGACCAGAAGATGCCATACCGATGAACTTAGGCCAGACTCCGAAATGCTTATATAAAATCTTAGTTCTAAGGCGTATGGTACGCGGGTTGAAGGAAGCACAGAGATCACAGTTAGGGACGTCTTGCTCAAGGCCCAAACAAGTTATACAATAGGAATGAAAATCACAGTGCGGAATCTGTTTTCCACAGGCAAGATAGTTATTAACTTTATCTGACATTTGTTAAAGCAAGAAAAGAGGGTCCGCAATGGGGTACTTATCAACTTGGTAGTTGGAATGCAGAAAGAAGGTAAATGGCCGATGGGCACTAGTGTGAATTGCATCTGCTTTGGGCTCCACAGCAAGAAAGACTGAGGAAATGGCATTGGCCACCTCCCTTTATACCTGACATTCTGACATCAGTTTACAGCCGACAGCAGCCGATGTCATATACTGAAGACTCTGGTATTCGAGCCGACTGTGGGCTACCAGGAGCTGGATAACCCATATGTTAGGAATGCAACAGTGAAACACGAAGAACATCATGTCTGTGTGTGCCCCCGGCGGGGGGGACAACATCCCCTGGGTTGGTTCCACCTGATGGTACTGCTGGACCAGTACATGAGGAGGCTCTGGGGTGGGACACACAAGTGATGTGGCTGGGTAACATGGGCATATGGGTTTGGAGAGGTGGTTCTGCTGGGCAATAGTATATATACATGCTATTGTGTCACTGTTATATAACATATGTTGGCAGTAATAGTCTACACAATCCCAGAACATGTCCAACAGCATGCATAGATATCCCCAATCACACAAAATGTCAGATGTGCAGCAATCACAAAGCAGCCATACCACAGGCATGCATGGAACCATAGTGGCCCTGACATTGGCATGCAGGTGAATAGTCTGTAACAGGCCAGCAATGATAGTGTCCACACAGGGAACATGGCTACGAACACATAGCACAAAGTGAGGTACAATACAATATCTGTCCCACTGGTAGGTAAGCTGTAGTCATACCTAATGAGTTGTGTGTACAGTTTGTTGTCGCTTATATGGTGGTGCTGGTGGGGGGGGTGACAGAGATGTGTATTAAGAACTGTGGTAACCTTGCTGTATGAGTTGCTCAGACCTGTTTCCATCTTTATGTCTTTCAGTCAAGATGTCACATGCAATGCTACCATCTTATTCAGCTGCTGAAAATGAAGTACTGCTCACCTATTTAATCCAGCACTACCCTGGCCTGTTTGGACGGGCCACCCATGAGCAGCAGAAGTGGACTGCCCTGTGGAATGAACTAGATCACAGGGTCAATGATGTCAGACTGCACAACCGCAGTTATGAGCAGGTCCGGCATCATTGTTCTAACCTGCTTCGCAATGCCCGGTGTGATACTGCAATCCAGGGGGATCACCTCATCACAGGGGGGGGCCATGCAATCCATCCCCCGACATGTGTGGAGGAGCTCCTGGCCAGCCTCATGGCACCTGCCTGTCTGGCCAGCCACCAACCGCCAGACACCTTTGTGGAGGTGGGTGCCACCCACACACTGGCCGAGGACTCTGCAGGTAAGGCCACAAGACACATCAGTAGACCACTGTTGCATATACATCCACATCGGTACAGGTAGATAATGCACATCTGACATGTCATAGATATATTGTGTTTCTGCATAGTAGTGATAAACAGATGTCCATATGTGGTAGTATTGTGGAAATGTACCGTTGACGTATTGTAATACTGCACCCACCCTTTAGCACTGCCACAGGTGTGGCCACTGACATTGCATCTCTCACCCTCTTATGTAGGTCCCTCCGGGATACCACCAAAGAGGCAACCTATAGCTGGTGAGTATGGTTTATGTAGATGCTTGTCAACACACCGGGCATGTAATGGCGATGGTATATTTCATGCACACATCTAACACACCTACCCAAAATGCATGCTGTACATGTGCAAGTAATGTTAAGTTGTCTATCTCACCTTCATTCTTGCTGGATGGGTTCGGAGCTGATCCTCGGCTCTGACTCGGCCTTCTACTAAAGCTCGAGAGCTATTTACCGGCTCGAGGCCTCCCCATATCCCACAATGCTAGGCATCAGATACCCAGATCTCGTTTGCTGCTTCAGCTATGAGGTTGCTATTTTACCGGCTCCAGGTCATATAAAGCTTTTCTTGTGTTATTACCTTTAATTTTTTTCATATACTGTCTTGTATGTAGAAATTCTTCCCTCCTAGTTTTAATTAGATTGTGTCCCCTTTTGATCCCACTCAGAAACTCGTTTTTTGTTGTTGTTAGAGAGTCCCCCCCCCACCCTTTAGGGTAGTGTTAGGCCTTGTTAGACAATTAATGTTTTTCTTGTATTGTTTTTTATATATATATATATATATATATATATATATATATATATATATATATAAATTTGTTAGTAGTAAAGTAGTTGTGTGGCTATAGTCTTATAGTTAGTTATCTAGTGCATGTGTGTGTGTGTTGTGTTTAAGCACTAGTTACTTTTTTCCCTTTGGTATCCCATTTTTTTTAATATGTCTAAAGATACCAAAGTTTCAGGTTTCAAGAAGTGTGACTCGTGCTGTCAGAAGATGTCTCTGACAGACGGTTACACTTCTTGTGTTTATTGCATGGGTCCCCTACACCTGCAGGACTATTATTCGGTCTGCTACGCCTTCAGCCCGAGAGTCCTGCAGGAGCGTAGGAACAAGCTAATTTTGAGAGGCTTACTTAAGCCAGAAGGATCCCCAGCTAAGCCTCCATCGGGAAAATCCTTAAAGCCCACCAGACCGTCGGCTCCCTGTTCGGAGCCGTCGCCGAGTGGAGCTCCTGCCTCCTCATCGGTTCCAGCTGGAACCAACATCTCGAGACTTCAGTCGGCTCCGACCTTAGTATCGGAACCTTCTCTGAGCCGAAAATGCTCAAGGTCCCCATCTATAGAGTCTGTCCGTTCGGCTCTGAGGTCTCCATTGCTTCAGTCGGAGCAAAGCCATAGGTCCCACTCCTCTCAGTCTTCCAGGCTATCTTATCATGACTTGGAGAGGGTGGTCAGTAGGCTCCTAAAGTCGCAGGCCCTAGCCAAAATTTTGACCAGCTCTTCATAACAGACTGTGGCTACCCCTGTGTCCTCTGCAGTTCCTCCTCCGACTCTTCCACTGTGTTCGGAGCTGGAACTCATTGGGGCTCAAATCGTAGGTACGTCGGAGCCGATACCACCCCTTTCGGCTCCCTCGTTGGCTCCGATCTCTTCGTTGGTTCCATCCTTGGAGGGATCTGGGCACTGAGACTCCCTCGTTGACTCAGAGGGGGCGAGTGGCATCGGACCCTTGTCCGACCCCATTCTCCCTCTCGGGGCCTCGGCACAGGTGAGCTCGGCCCTGACATCAGCCTCAGAGCCGTCCCTCTCGGTGCCGGGAGGGGTTCACGTCTCTTCGGAGTGGGACCCTCTTCTCTGCCTGATAGGGGCACCTTCGAGGTCATGAGGAGTATGCTGACTCCTGTGTCGGCTCCACGATTGGCCCCTTCGGCTCCTCCCCCCATGGTGCCCGCATCGGTCTCTGTCCACCCTCCTGACCCCAAGCGTGGAGAACAGGTGCTCCAGGTCACCCCATTGGGCGTATCTTCCTCTTCCGAGGCCTCCCTTGATCATTCAGAGGAGCCCCCTCGGAAGAGAAAATGTAAGAGGAAACATGTTGACTCCCCCGAGTCAGTCACGTCTGATACCAACTTGGAGGATTCGGAAGGGTCCCCAAGGTCCCCCTCTGAGGATGTCTCCTTTTCAGACATCCTTGAGATCCTTAGGCAGAGGGGGAACTGGACTGCCGTTAACTCTTCCGAGGACGAGTCGGTGTACCTGGACGGGTTTGGTTCTCACCCTTCCACCTCCTGGGTGTCTCCAGCTTTCGACCCGCTCATGGAAGTGGTGGCTCGGAAGGCATGGACAGCCCAGGACACAGTGGAACCAACCCCCCGCAGGCCCACTAAGTTCATCACGGCCCCATCTGACAAACAATTTCTGACAAAAGGGGTCCCTGTTAGTGCCATGGTGGTGGCAGCAGCCACTACGAAGGAGTTGGCTGACCCTTCGGTACCTGTCTACCCACCTAATAAAGAATCTAGGACAATGGACAGGTACGGGAAGCGGATGTTTTCTTCAGTGACCTTTTCCATGCAGTCGATGAATTATCTGTGCCATTTCACCCGCCTTCAAAGGGATCTTCTCAAGGAACTGGGTGATACCCTTCAGGATCCATCAGCTGCGGGGTCTCAGGATAAGATTAACTCCCAGCTGGCGACCCTTAACTCTATAGTCAACTCCTCCATGCGGCTCATTTCTTATGCAGCCAATGGGGCGAGTAGGGCCGCAGGTACAGGCGTGGCTTTGAGGAGACATGCATGGATGCGGTTATGTAACTTTGCTGACCCCTTTAAGGTGTCCTTCACCAATACCCCCTTCGATGGTTCGGCTTTGTTTGGACCTCAGGTGAAGGATACCCTTACCAGGTGTGAGCAGGAAGGCAAGACTCTCTCTGCCGTGGGAGTCCGTTTTTCTACTCCCTCTAGACCATACCCTAACGGTCAGAAGAGTGGAAAAATGTGATTTCAGAAACCCCAGGGAGTCATGCCTGACACACGTGGTGAGTTTCCCTCCAGGGGCAGAGGAGGAAACAGTAATAGATGCCACCCAAGGGGCAGGGGGGGTCCGCAAAATCAGGGTAGCCGGGAATCCTTCTCTGACAAACCCTTTCAGCACCCCTGAGGGGCTGCCCGACTGTCCACCTTCGGAGGCAGTCGGGGGAAGATTGTCACTGTACCCAGAAGCCTGGCGAATCCTCACACAAGACAAATGAGTATGGTCTATCATATCCGAGGGTTAGAAAATCCCCTTTGTCCACACCCCTACACAAACAAACAGGTTCCTTCCAGATGTTCCACCCAGTCTAAGGGAACAAGCAGTACTAGAAATTTCAAAACTGCTAAAAAAAAGGGCCATCAGCCAGTCCCAGCAGACCAGCAAGGATCCGGGATTTACTCCAAGTTCTTTTTGGTACCGAAAAAGACAGGGGACTGGAGACCCATTTTGGATCTCAGCCAGTTAAACAAATCTGTTCAAAGAACGAAGTTCCGGATGGTCATGCTTCAGTCCATTCTACCCTTTTTGGGTCAGGACAACTGGATGTGCTCCATAGACCTTCAGGATGCGTACTACCATATCAAAATGGACAGGCGCTCCAGAAGGTTTATCCGCTTCCGGCTGGGAGCCAGTCACTATCAATTCAGAGCCCTGCCCTTTGATCTCACCACAGCCCCCAGGGTGTTCACCAAATGCAAGGCAGTGGTTACGGCACATCTGAGACGGCAAGGATTCCAGGTGTTTCCATATCTAGACGACTGGCTCCTAACTGCTTCCACCAGGCATCAGCTACTGCAAGCCAGGGATTATACCAACTAAACTTGCTCCGAACTAGGTATCTCTATAAACTTAGAAAAGTCTGCATTGTCACCTTGTCAATCTATAACCTTTATAGGCACAAGATTAAATACAAAAGAGCTGTCTGCAAAACTTCCCTTAGAAAGAGTATCAGACATTCGCCGACATGTCCAGACCTTACTACAGTGCAAGAGAATTCAGGCCAGATTTGTACTGAAAACCTTGGGTCTCATGGCAGCAGCAATCACATTACTTCCCCGGCTCATTTTCACATGCTGATCCTTCAATGGATGCTTTTGTTCTTCCTACTCCTGTTGCCACGGTGACAACGGATGCCTCCCTAATCGGGTGGCAACAGGAGGAGGAAGAACAAACAGTCTGCCTTGAAGTACTTGAGAGGAGACCATCCACCAAGAAAGGTGGTCTTTGCACGATTGGGTGATTACTATGTTGTGAGACATCGGAAGCTGCTGAAATGACCATTGGGTAAAAAGCATCCATTGAAGGATAATCCTGGATCCCAATGCAGTCGCTTTCTGAATTAGTTTCAGAATTAAGGGAAAAGGTGGGAATGCATACAGAAGACCCCGGGGCCAATCGTGAACTACAGCATCTCTGGGGGAGTGGCCAAGGAGGGGGAAGAGAGTGAAGAAGTTGCTGCACTTGCTGTTGTTGAGGTGGGTAGAGAGTCCTGAGGGATGTGCGTTGCTATCAGAAACTGTTGAGAGGAGATCACCCACTGCCAGAGTCTGAGTGCTTCTCAACATAAGGGATAGGACCTGGTTCTGCCCTGCTTGTTGATGTACCATACTACAGACATATTGTCCATCTGAATTGCAATAGTCCCGGCAGGTGGTACTCTAGAGGTTGCATTTTCAGGGCAGGACTGTCCAGGGCACTTGGCAACCTCTAGAGTACCACCTGTACATAAACGTCTTGGAGATGAGAGCGGTACTTTTAGCATTGCAAGCTCTTCAGGACTCCTCATTTCCCCTTACTGGCCTCAACAAATTTGGTTCCCATTCCTGCATCGTCACCTGCTGGAGCAGCCTTGGAATCTGGACCCAGTGCCAGACCTCTTGGTCCATCAGTCGGGTGGGCTGCACCAATCCCTTCAGTCTCTCAACCTCACAGCTTGGTTGCTCCACTTCCAACCATAGCCAGGCTTCCACATATTTCTCAGCCAGTGCATGAAATCATCCTTTCTTCGCATAAATCTACTACCAGGAAGACTTATGCTAGTAAGTGGAAATGTTTCTCTTTCTGGGCGGAGGCTAGAAATATAGATCCCTTTACAGCCCATGTCCATCACGTTCTAGATTGTTTGGCACAACCTTTTCGAGCAGGTTCCTCATCTGCCACCATTAGGGTCCAGTTGGCTGCTATCACTAATTTCCACGCTGGCCTGTCAGAAACCAGCATCATGTCCCACAAACTTTGTAAAGCTTTTCTTAAAGGGACTATTTTACTTAGGCCCCGGTTAAAGATCCCCCGCCTCCGTGGGATTTAAACCTGATATTAACTTCCTTGATTCTACCTCCTTTTGAACCTGCGGCCTCCTGCTCCTTAAAATTACTCTCCTGGAAGACTCTCTTCTTAGTAGCCTCACCTCAGCTAGAAGAGTGTCGGAGCTTCATCCTCCTTATCTTTTTTCCACAAGGACAGAGTTTCACTCAGGACTAATCCTTCCTTTCTACCCAAAATACCTTCTGAGACAAACCTGAATCAGGCTATTGATCTTCTTGTCTTTTTTCCTAACTATTCAAACAGAGCTGAACAAAAGTTGCACCAACTGGACGTTCACAGGCAATTACATTTTTATTTGGATAGGACTAAACAAACAAGAAAATCGGACCAACTCTTCCTATCCTATGCTGAGGGCAAGCAGGGCCTGCCAGTTTCTAAAGTAACCTTATCCAGGTTGTTGGCCTCTATTATTACTTTGATTTATCAACTCAGACATAAGGAACTCCCCACAAAACCAAAAGCTCATTCCACCAGAGCATTAGCTACGTCGGTAGCTTTTCAAGCAGGACTACCAATGGAACCTATTTGTGCTGCAGCCACATGGGCCACTCCTCATACCTTCATTTTACATTATAAGTTGGATATGGCCTCCAGGAGTCAAGCTGATTTTGGTTCTACTGTGCTCAAGAGTCTGTTCTGATGAGCCACCCAGGACTAAGGTGCTAGGGACACTGTCCCATCCAGCAAGAATGAAGGCGAGATAGACAACTTAACATTAAGAAGTTATCTACCTACCATAATGTTCCATGTTAGTTGTCTTCTTCTCGCCTTCTTTCTTGCATCCCACCCTCCATCCCCCTAGCCTGGACAGACCGAGAAGAATCCCTTTTGAGGCCTTCTTCCTCTAGTTGACCTTTTTCTAGGTTACATCCTCCTCTACCTTTAACACTGTAGGTAATCCTTGTAGTTTGGACAGGTGTCTCCAAAAAATTGTTTTTCGATGGTGTTAGCTCTGCCAAACGAGATCTGGGTATCTGACGCCTAGCACTGTGGGATATGGGGAGGCCTTGAGCCGGTAAATAGCTCTTGAGCTTTAGTAGAAGGCCGAGTCAGAGCCGAGGATCGGCTCCGAACCCATCCAGCAAGAAAGAAGGCGAGAAGAAGACAACTAACATGGAACGTTATGGTAGGTACATAACTTCTTATTGTTGCTGTGAAATGCACGGCATCACAGGGGTGACCATGATGGGGTATTGGAAGGGTATGTCAGACACCTGCATGTTAACTAACATCTTGTCATTGCGGAATGTGTCCACAGGGAGTAACATAATGGTGGAAAACATGGCCTACAGTAGGGACATGTTTGGAACAACACCCATATACAGTGCAACACCAGTGTATATACCTGTAGGACAATGGCAATTGCTGCAGAGATACACTATGGCATAAAGCATTACAGTAATTCACATTATCAGCTGGGGCTAGGCTGTGACATGTGATGTTTAGTGTATGTGACACTGCAAAGGGACATGTGTAGGGCTTACTTGTCATGCATCTGAAAAAAGGTAGAAGGAGGGGAGGGGTGTCAGCAGGACACACCAGTGCACTGCAGCAGGGATCCTAAGGATGCTAAAAATGGCTGTATCTGCACACAGTCAGGTTCAGGACCTGTGGCAGATGTAACCCTACCCCCACAGCAATAGTGACGGCAGTGTGTGAACACCAAGGGATGTGCTCATGAGTAGACCTTGCAATCATGCAGATTAGGGGGACATGTGTAGGGCAGACTGAACATACACTGGCAATTACAGATGGCCCATGCTGGTATATCCCTGCCAGGAGTAGTGACTGCTGTAGTACACACAACAAGAGGTGCGACAAACCATCATAGCACACATATGCCCACACGGAGTGTATGCATCGCGGTCAGCATCCACACACCTAACACATTAAGTAGATGCTGCATGTGAATGTATAGGATACATGTCACATATCGGGCTCATGTACTGTTAAGATATGCAGTGATGTGGTCCCAATGCAGATCACGGATGGGTGCATCATATCAAGAAGGGTGTGTACACCCCCCCATAGCCATGGTATGCTGTGATGGTTGTTAGTATAAGAGTACTTGATTGGTCATACATGGTCCGCTGCTGTTGAGAGCTGTAAATCAGACATCAGGCATTCACAAAGACATCTGTCCACATATCATCCCAGGTATGTGTTGCTGAAAAACATAGGGCCTGTGAGCATTAAAGCTGACATAACTGACATGGTGCTACACATTCCGCAATGGGTTGTACACCTGTGAGGTGTGGTGCACAGTACATGGCAGGGTGCAGAACAAGTGCACAGCAATACTGTGTACATGGGTGCAGTGGTATCCAGGGGAAGATGCCTCACCTAGTGACACAGCACATGCATCACACATATGTAAACTGTTACTAGCATTGATTGACTATAGCTGCACTGCATGCTGTTGTGTACCATATGTTCTGCATGTTAACAGATAGGTAATAGGAGAACTGTGTGTACTATCATTGTGCAACCTCACCTGTGTGTGTGTGTGTTGGTGGTTAGTTAGTTTGTCTGTAGGGTCACTCTGGTGAAGTGGAGGGAGGTTGATGCATGTAGGATGCATGTGTGCATGCGTGTGTGTTTGTGTGGGTGGCCATGTATGCACATGTGTGATTGTGTGGTGTTCATACAGCAGTACCTCCTTTTGGGACTGTGCAGTGCATGTACATGGACTGCCACATTACACATCATGAATACTTGTCATGCATGTAATCACAGGACAGCTGATAGTATAATAAGGTCTGTAGCATGGAACAGGCATTGAGAGGGAAGGTAGACACAAGATATACCCTTAATATCGCATTCAGCAGGGAGGTGACTACAACCTACATATGCAGCACTACAGATGCATTGGGAAAGTACTAGACAATACCAGGAAGTGTATCTATAAATTACAGTTGTCACATGATAGGCTGATTGAGCAGCATATCTGGCATGTACTGAGCAATACATACACATGACACGCCAGTGCGTGATATTATGGAATGAACACAGTAGCCTACACATATAGGGGCTATACTCATGATGTCCAGATATATGCAGGGTGAACACTGAATGACAGCAGTGAGGCCATCTAACACCGCTACACACAGGACAGGCAGGTAATGTAGTGACAGATCTTGTGTTGTGCTCACTTGTCTAGGCATTTAAAGGACTGATATGTTAATGAGTGGTATCAATGTGTGTATGTTACCAAGTGTGATGCAGGATGGGGAACAAATGGAAATATATGTGGGACTGTCTGTAAAGTCATGGATAGGCAGGTATTACGGTGGTGTGTGTGTTTGTGTGTGCACTGTTAGGCAATGCTGTACAGGTTTTAAAGTGTGTTTACTGTTTTCCCCTACAGATGGCAAGGTGGGTCAGGGTCCCTTCTGCATGCAATCTGATGTTGGTGTCCATACTGACACCGAAGATGATGATAGTACTGTTGAGACACAGGTGGGATTGTCAGGGGCAGAAACAGCACCATCATTTGGCATCCCCATTTTAACCACCCCACCCCTGCACAGTTTCAGTGCCTAAACATACCCCATCAACAGTGGCCATAGTGGAGGGACAGCTGACATTTGGTGGCTGTGCACAGGGAAGGGTGGTAACCATGCCTACTGTGTCTGGTCGCAGCAGGCATAGCTGGATGTCTGGGAGGGCACCACATAGGCAGATGTCCCAGGGTGCTCGTGGTAGGGTCGCTGGACATCATGCCCCTGGCAGAAGCAACATAGCTGGTACAAGCACATGCATGTTTCAGGCTGTCATGGAGGTGCAGGCATGTATAGAATGTTACACTAGACAGGGCCTGAGACTGCAGAGGGCTGCTCTTAAATCTGCTAGTGACAACGCCCGTGAACTGGCCGTTCATGGATAGACAGTCAGGTGAGATGATGGCCTACATCAACTGTGGTCTGTCCATGCTTGAACGTGTGGTGGGAGAGCAGCGATGGCTGCGTGGATGTAGGCCAGAAACACCAACAGCTGGCAGTCAACGTGAATGTGCTAGGACACCAAGGGGCTCCCATAGTGGCAGTATCAGCCCAGGCAGTCCGGGGGGAATGCTGTCCACACCACAGCAGGCCATGTACACATGGTCCTGGCCAATCCCAGGAGGGGCCTGGTACCAGTGGATATTTGTCATCAGCAGGTGAGAGTAGCACATTGAGGCCTGTACCTGAATGTGCCCATGGAACCAATGGCAGACACAGTCCATGTGTCTGTGGCCAGAGATAGTGAACTGCACACCCTGCCAGGTATGGTGTGCAGCTGTCCATAAACACCTGTGTAGGGCAGCCACATGGCAGAACTGTGTGCATGCATACCCACACACTATACAAACACACCTAGGCAACCCCATACCTGCACACACCACAGCACCATGCCCAGCTCACCGCAGTACACCCCTCACCCACACACATGGTGTCAAATGTATGGCCCACCCTCGGCCTCTGGCAAACCAACATCACACCCTGTGCATATGATGATACCTGTGACATATATCGGTCATCCATACCATCAATGCAGGGACAGGCTAATATGGTTCTGATGCACACAGTGACTGGACTACAGTGTACCACAGTACTGCAGTGTAACATGTTGTAAGGAGTAAAGTGTAATGCATATATGGCAGGTAGTGTAGCTGTCCAGCAGTGATGCATTATAGCTGTTAGTACCACTGGTTGGTTATGGTCTCTGCAATGTTATCCATTTGTGTTGTAGGTGTACATGTGTCAGCATAAGGATGCCCTGTGCATATGATGATAGTTGTGCCACATCCCTGTCATCCATACCATCAATGCAGGGACAGGCTAATATGGTTCTGATGCACATGGTGACTGTACTACAATGTACCACAGTACTGCAGTGTAACATGTTGTAAGGAGTAAAGTGTAATGCATATATGGCAGGTAGTGTATCCGTCCAGCAATGATGCATTATAGCTGTTAGTACCACTGGTTGGTTGTGGTCTCCATAACATCCATTTGTGTTGCAGGTGTACATGTGTCAGCACGAGGATGGTCTGCAGTCATATTCCACAATGGGGTATGGCACTGTGGTTATACCATGGCTGTGACATATCTGGGGTACAGTTGAACTCATCACAGGTTACTAAAACAGTTATTGCCTATGAACAGGTGACCCGCTGAGGTGTATATACCCTGCAACCTGATGTAGACCCATCCACATACACGCACACTGTTACTTGGCAACACTGGGACTAGCTATGTAGTGATACTGAAGTGTGTGGCTTACATTGTACACACCACACAGTGTTTAAGGTGAGGTGTGTCACAGGTTACATGTTACATGCAGAACAACCCCAGACATGTACAGTATGCTAATGGGGGATATAATGGGCGTATATGGACACTATGTAGTGTGAAATACCTTCATATACAAATTAACAGACACATAAACAGGCAGACACACATCTGAGATACCGGGGCCTATCGCTGCTAACTAACTTGACCAAGTGTCCAATGTGTTACAGGTAGGCTGCACGCAGCACATGCATAACTGGCCTGGATTGTGGTATCAGTTACCTGTATGGTTGATGATGACAGTGGTAACCATAACGTGGTATATGGGACACATACTGGGTGTACCTTGGTGTAATGACAGTGTACACAGCACCCACATCCCCCAGTGGATATTGTACTCCCTGAAACCCATGATGACACTCTGCCATCTCCACCATCACACATTGGCTGCGACTGCAATACAACCCATAGTATACCCCAACAGTGGTACTAGAAGGATATGCATCTAATGCACATGCCAGACACGTAGTGGGGTGTTGCATTGTCATGTCTCACCTATGGGCAGCAACAACACTATATGTACTACTGTGTGGCAATGGGTACTGTAATGGGAGTATGTGGCCTCAGAATGCTGTACCCTACAGATATATGGACATGCACAACTGCACACACATGCCAGAACACAATGGGTATCTCATGCCTATCAACCCATTTGTAAAACATTGTTGTGCTGGTACTGCAAGGCTCGTGTAGCTAGTATGGGGAGGAGCTTAACAGGGTACATGTAATGTCCCATACAGCAGCAGCCACCACTGACTATGGCAATGTGTGTTGCAGTGGTTGTGAAGGCCCTCATAGAATCCCAACAGGTGTGCTAACACACAGACACTGCTATACTCAGTCGTGCACATGTACACATGTGTCAGTACATGGGTGCATCACTGAAAGTGGTCATAGCTGTGTACCTAGCTAATGTCCAAGGAGAGATGGGTTGTGTAGGGGTTGTGTGTACAGTGGTATCCTGCTACCTGCCAGGTGTCAGCAGGCAATCTATTGACAGACAGTGTGGTGACCCTCAGGGTGAGAATGACATGCATCAGCCAATACTCCAGGTGCCTCCTGCACATGGCCACTGAGGTGATCAAGTTGACATGCACGCAACATGCATTACAACACATGGTTAGTGTCTGTGATGGAGACCTGTACACAAGCATGTTTTGTTGACTGTGGTAGTGTAGTGGAGGTACCCATGGCATGTGGTGCATACAGGGTGACATCCCCTATATGTGCCAGTTTTTACACAGCTGGGCAGACATGTCAGTGTCAATCAAGCTTAGGTTGCCAGTACATATCCAAGCTGGATACCTGACATCTGCACATCTGTACAGGGACTGACAGTCATCAGCTTGGCAAGTAGCTATGCAGTAGGATGAGTGTGTTGACAGATAGATGTTTGACAACAATATGTATGCCCCAACTACATGCCAGAAGCCCTCACTAACATGTGCTGTACATACGGTAGTCTACAGTTACATTCCACATATCGGATCATTACCCAGTAAGGGGTATATACTGTGACACAGCTCACACACCAGGGTACAACAGGGAGGCCTCAGTGTCCAGCTATGCCTGCAGGTGTGCCTGTTGTCAGTACTACATTTAGCACTCTGCTCTTGCCTGGGTTAAGTACTGTCAACAGCAGTACTGCCATGATACACTATACGCCAGTGTGACAGCTCATACCCTGGCCTAATACCCCTGTATGTAACACATTCACACAGATAACAGTGCTGTACAGGCCTCATATACATCTGTGTCCCACACATGACACTCACACCCCTTGCTACTGTAATGACAGCACATAAGCACATGTATTGTACATGGCATTACATACACATATTACAGATGTCAGTATCCTGCTATGTTATCAGACTGGGTGATATGACCTGGTTACCAGGGCTAAGCCATTCTTAGCAAGTATCAATATTGCTGCAATATAACAGCTGACCTGATTTGCACACTGATAAGCGAAGCCTATACTGTGTAAGTGCCCTTACGTTTACCAATAGCTTAGCACTGCTTAGCTTTACGCAAACATGCTCAAAATTGCCTTAACCACTCTGTATCCAACAGCCGTTGTTCTGCCCAGCAAGAAAATGAACAGCCTTCGCAGGTCTTGAACCCAGGACCCTGTACACTAAAGTCACAAAACTTAACCACTATGCCATGACCACTGTAAAGACAGCTATTGTTTTAGCAATATAGCTATCAATACACATATTGAGTAGTATTGAACAATTGCCTTTACTTCCTAAATTGTGTAGTTCTTGTTATTAATATGACTGTTGTATCACATATGTTGTTTTATCATAATGTACACATAGCAGATACATATGGTGAGATACATTTGGGAGGGTATACACAACCGGGAGGTTTACACATGACAGGAATATGGTTACATACATATAATAGGTCTTTATATGTCTACATGTACATACACATGTATACACATCTGTATAGCGCAACATATATATGGCCATGTGTACATCTCTTCGTATGTAAACATATATATATATATATATATATATATATATATATACACATATATGTCTATATAGATATGTGTGTGTGAGTGTGTGTATATATATATATATATATATATATATATATATATATGGTTCCCATTCAGAAGCCTGAAACATCATAAGCCTGAAAATCAAAATCCTGAAACCAAAAGCCTGAAAATTCAGAATCCTGAAAACTCAAAATCCTGAAAGCCCAAAATCCTGAAAGACCAAAATCCTGAAACTCAAAATCCTGAAAACACAAATAATGCTAATATGTCACTATAAAGACACTAATATCTACCAACTGACCCTGACCCTAACCCTAACCTTAAGGTCCGTCACTATCGCACACTCACCTGACCCGCGCCCTAAACCTAACTCACTTAAACCGCCCCTAACCCCAATATTTGTCACTATTGCATACATGCCTAACCTGCGCCCTAACCCTACCTCACTTAAACCGCCCCTAACCCTAAAATAAAACCAACTGCACACTTACCTGACCCCAACGCATGACCTAACACCACAGGGCTAACAATAGCAAAGCCACAATGACATCAGTATGTCTATTTTGTGTTTTCAGGATTTTGAGTTTCAGGATTTTGGTCTTTCAGGATTTTGGGCTTTCAGGATTTTTGGCTTTCAGGATTCTGAATTTTCAGGCTTTTGGTTTCAGGATTTTGATTTTCAGGCTTATGATGTTTCAGGCTTCTGAATGGGAACCATATATATATATATATATATATATATATACATATACATACATATATGTGTATGTATATATATATATATATATATATATATATATATAAATATATATATATATATAGAGAGAGAGAGAAAGAGAGAGAGAGTGATGTATATATAGCTTTATATGTATGCACATCCTATGTGTACAGATATGCCTAGTTATGTTGGTATATATGTAGATATCTATAACTATATGTGCATACATATCTATTCTGACATACCTACTACTGTCAGTATATATGTAGATATCCATACGTATATGTGCATATGTATCTCTATCTGTATATGTGTAGATGTATATTGCTCTGTATATGTATATATCTGAGTGTTTATATGCATATCTATGTACATATACATATCCATCTATGTATGTCGATACATGTATATATCGATATAGATATCTGGATAATTATATATACATATATGTTCAACATATGTTCTGAACATGGAGTGGAGCCCTACCTCAGCCCCTATAGTCCCAATTTCATAGTGCAAGGGGATGTCAGGTATGTATTGCAGGTACATTTGTAGACTACTGCTACTGTAATAGGGACTGTCTTCACAGACATGATGTTTGTGACAGGTCACATCTGCTTTTAACATGTGCGCCATTGGCTACTGACAGACATCCTAAGGACATCATAGTACAGTACCACTGCTTGCACAGTAATGCTCCTGTGGACTACAGCAGAGATATGGCCAATATATGTAGACAGTCTGACACACTCTGGACAGTCCAGAGGTATACATAGAACCCCTTAGTGCAAGACATGTGGACCAAGCCTGACAATGTGGATGTTAACAGCTATGTAGATGGGTATAACACGTAACTACTGGTATACATTTTCCCCCATAGGTTATGCATTCACACACCCATCTACCCTGACACATAACCGCTGGTACAGAGGTGCCATAGCCACATACTACCCACTAGTTATTGACATACATCTGTACAGCATCCCACTGCTTTGTCTGACATACATGACTGTTATGGTGGCTTGGCAGCAGTACATCTGGCAACTATCTGGACATGACATCTCACTGGGTAAGTACATTAAGCTGCTAGGCATGTAACAAAGCACTGTGCAGGCTACAGGCAGACTGGCTCAACACTAGCCTACATTTCCTCTGGGGGGGGGGGATACACATGTACCTGCATATATAGCAGGCTCTACAGCATGTCACAGCATAGAATAAAAGACACCTGTGTGAAAGTGCATAACTACAACCAATGTGAACAAAGCCATAGTCACATATAGTAAGCTAGTGTAATATTACAGCATATGGACATCTGTTCAACACTATCCCCATATGTGCCACTCACACACTAACCCTACATATACCAGGCCACTACGCAATATGGTCCGATGACTGTCTGTGTTATGGGACATGTGTGTGTGTGGCCCTACAAACATGTAAGCTGATAGGGTAACATACAGTGGAGCAGCATGTAACATCAGATAGAACAGGACCAAGAACAATGACATCTACCACAGTTTGTACACAGGCCAAAACAATCACCATAAGTACACAGACCTCAGTACTGTACACACAACCACAGAATGTACAAGTTATGTCATCACATATAACCCCTACTATACATAACATGTGTAGCATTCTGATATCTCACTGGCTTGTTGTCAGATATGATGTCACTAAATATGGTGTAGAGCACATATGCACCTCTTCCTGCATAACATATGTACAAATGTTGACAGAGTTGTGGATGGAGGCACAAACACAGGCCCAATATTGACATGTTGCTGTGATAACCTCATACATTTACTGTTGTAACAGGGTTTGTTGCACCATATGTCCTATGAGGGATATGAAGTCAGTAGCTCTCACGGCTGTCACCATCTACAGACTGCAATCCTCACACTACCTTCTGCAGTTCACAGATAGGTGCACTGTGGGTAACACATGAAACAAAAGGCACCACACACTGCCCAGTCTGCAGATGACCCTACAGATGGGGGTTTCCTCATAAACATAACACTGACATGACAGGTATTAAAACATGTAGGACAGCCATATCCACATACACCCTGTTAAACCAACATTACTACAAATGCAGTATAGCAGCACTTACAGTCTGTAGTCAGGTCAGGCACATCCCCCT
The DNA here is from genome assembly GCF_019279795.1 of Protopterus annectens. NCBI lineage: Eukaryota > Metazoa > Chordata > Ceratodontiformes > Protopteridae > Protopterus > Protopterus annectens. The sequence continues at coordinate 891,996,588 of NC_056746.1, forward strand.
CCTGTGTGTTGGCCTGTTTCCACAGTGTATGTTAAGAGGTAAATCCCCAATCCATCTGTGATGCTTTTTGCCAAACAACAGATTGAGTTCCTGCACACAGTGAATGAAAAGGCCCAACACCAACATGATGTTCCTAGATATTAGACTGTGTTTCCATGCAATTGGCTATGGGAATATTACCACAGCTGTTCCACATGCAATCAGCTAGAGGAGGGCTGCAAATCGTGCAGAGGCCATCAGCTGATCATGAGCATCACTTAAAATACACATGCTGCTGCCTAAGCAAAGCAGGTGTAAGTCTCTACATCCACCAGCGAGGGAGTGAGAGAGGCAGACAGAGGCAAAGATATGTCAGGGAGGGGTGGGAGAGTAAAACTTAAGCATGTTTGTGTCACACACCTACCAGTATAGGGTATCAAATCCCGGATGACTATGTAGTGCTATCGCATGTCTATGCAGTTACTGGATGCGCCACACAGGTTACATGTTGAGGAGCCCTCCAAACGTATATGTGATGGTGAGTGACATCTGCAACAGTGATATGGTAGCTATACGGTAGGTGTAGTACACGTGCCTGTCCACATGAACAGGTGTCAGTGTCAACACAGCCACACTTTCACAGGGACACACACACATTGACACACTTGGCAGGGCCAGGAATACAACTCATCACCAGTGAGACTGCCACAACACAGTACTGTGCAGGTATCACATGCACCACAGGGGTCATACGGAGGTTACATGGGCAAAGGATATGTGGAGGTGTCTGACATCAGACAGCATGCTTCAGTATGCCTATGGGGGTTGTAGGGGGTGTGAATGTGGTCGTAGGCATCATACAACACACACAATGACACAGGGTGCCAGTACTGACATGCATGGGTGCATTGCTTCATGGGTGTGTAGTGGTCGACTGTGCCAGACAGCTATACAATGCTAGGTGATGGGTATACCTTGGCATCAGGCCACATGACAATGGTCTGCAGTGTGACTCAGGGGTGTAGTGTCTGGATTTGCCCACACATGTGGGTACTGTATTCATCATCTAGTCACCTCGGTAACTACTGCATGTGGCCAATGCTGTGCATTGCTTGCCATGTTTGTGTTCCTTAGTCCATGACATGGACTGTGTATGGGATGTGCACACCTCCCACATGCATGTACAGTGACATGTGGAACTGTACCTGGGGTGCCTGGCCCATGTTGTGTACACAGATTGTTATAATCAGATGTGCCAGTCCTGGCCTCATGTGGTGGGAACTGTTAATGGAAAGCAGGTTGATCCTGCTCTTACATTGATAGCATGATACTGGTATTCCCTGGTGTCAGTGGCATCTGTCCATAGAAGGCATGTTTTACAGGCATGGTATGTCCTTTGTGGGTCACATTTGATGGCACCACAGGTGTTGCAGGTGTCCAGTCGGGAACCTAGAGAGGGTGTACTGTCGGCATGTACGTGCCTATTGGACTGATGGACAGGGTGCCATGCCCTCTGAAGCCCACTGCAATCACACCATGGTTACTATTAGTGGGCAATATGCAGGGTACTACCAACATAGCGGCTGTTGCCTAGGCAAGTGTGTGTGTGTGTGTGTGTGTGTGTGTGTGTGTGTGTGAGACATGGGGTGAGAGTGTTCTCTGGGTAATACAAGGGTTGCTAACTTTGTTCACCTGGCCTTGATGTCACATGTAGGTGCATGGATTTGCACTCCAGCCTCTCGGCTATTTCACATCTGTTATCCCTGTACGGTGGACATTGTGATATATACTAGGGCCACCATATAAGAAATTTGCAAAACCCGCTCCACATTGAGTCCAGTTGTTACACACTCACAGCCACCTCCACACAGGATATGAATGACAAACACAGACACACACACACACACACACACACACACACACACACACACACACACACACTCACACCTGTCATGTCTGGGATTAGAACTCCTACCTAACTAGTTTATTACACTACAGCACTACGCAGTTATAGGACGCGCACGAAGATTACTGGAGCACTCGTTCTCCAAAGGTATATTTCACAGTGAATGACATCAGCAGGATTGCCAAAGTAGGGCATATGAATTGTAATGAGTGTGACTAGCCTAGAATGCATTGCTCCCTACACAGACATAGAAACACAGACAAAAACATCCACAAGTGCCATGTTTGGGAATAGAACCCCTACCAGAGTTCTATATCACACTATAGCATTAAGCTGTTATAGGACATGCCACGGGGATTACTGGAGTACTCTTTACCCAAAGGTGTATTTCACAGTGAATGACATCAGCAAGATTGCCAAAGTAGGGCATATGAATTGTAGTGAGTGTGACTAGCCTAAAATGCATTGCTCCCTACACAGACATAGAAACACACACAAAAACATCCACAACTGCCATGTGTGGGAATAAACCCCTACCAGAGTTCTATATCACACTACAGCATTAAGCTGTTACAGGACGCACCACATGGATTACTGGAGCACTTTTTCCCCAAATGTGTATTTCACAGTGAATGACATCAGCAGGATTGCCAAAGTAAGGCATATGAATTGTAATGAGTGTGACTAGCCTAAAATGCATTGCTCCCAACTTGCCATGTCTGGGATTAGAACTCCTACCTAGCTAGTTTATCACACTACGCAGTTACAGGATGCGCCACTGAGATTACTGTGCTACAGCTTTCCGAAAGGTGTATTTCACAGTGAATGACATCAGCAGCCTTGCCAAAGTAGGGCATTTGAATTGTAGTGAGTGTGACTAGCCTAAAAAAGCATTGCTCTTTACACACACACACACACACACACACACACACACACACACACACACACACACACACACACACACACACACACACACACAGTTGCCATGTCTGGGATTAGAATTCCTACCGAACTAGTTTATCACACTACAGCAGTACACAGTTATAAGAAGCACCATTGAGATTATTGGGCTACACATTTCCCAAAGGTGTATTTCAAAGTGGATGACCTCAGCAGGCTTGTCATAGCAGGACTATGGGAAGGGCAGTGTGTGTGTACATGGGCCATAACCCATTCATCTAGAGGTTGACACACCGCATGCAGGCACACACAGGGTTATATTCCACAGGTACATGCATATAGCTGCTAGATGACTACTCACTTGTACAGTCATGTTGCACAGCTAGCACTTGAACCACATAGTCTGTAATGCTGATGGATACCGGTGGCTAATGTCTACAGTGGGTGACATTTACACTTCATGTGGTTGTAGCCATTTGGTTGTGTGCTGGGCGGGACAGGCCTCATAATGGAAGGCTCCTTGTCACAGTCACTGTCTTCCATGCATCTATGTACGTCTACTTTTGGCTTATTATAGTGTGTTGTCCTTGAATATATGTCTGTATTCCTATCCACTGTGTGTGCAAGGCATGACTGGTGCATACTGAGGACTGTATGTACTAACATCTGCAAATGCCAGATATGTATGGTCCACTGTTGTTTGCAGACATGTGCTTCATGGTGCATACTGAGGACTGTATGCACTAACATCTGCAAATGCCAGATATGTATAGTCCACTGTTGTTTGCAGAAATGGGATTCATTTGTTTAAGTGTGTGAGCATGCCCATTATGACCTTTCAGTATGTTATTGTCTGACATTGCCTTCACTTCAAGTGTGTGAGCATGCCCGGTATGCCCTTCTGTGCTGAATGTGTGGATCAATTCCAGGTAGTTTATACTCCAGTGCAGACCTTTGTGTTGTACACCTACAGGTAGCAAACTGTTTCTATGGGGTATCCGATCATTTGGCAATATGGGGACAAGCTGTGCAGTGGATAGTGTTTACTTAGGTGATTGTGTCTGAGTTGCATGGTACTGCTGTTATCAGGGATATTCAGATATGGGTACTGTTATACACTGTGATGTTTGTGATGTCTTGGGGACAAGGGTGACTGCAGCTGTGTCTGGTATTGTGGGCAGACACCTATGTATTCATGGTAAGTTATGCCATTCAGGAGGGGGAGCTGCAGACACTTGCTGCTGAATCTGTGTATCCAGTTCAGCACCTTGGTACAGTGCTAGCAGAGGATCCCATACTTGTACATCCATCGACATGACAGTATGGCATTATCTTGCTGTAGCAATGCCTCACAGCTGTACAGATTCACACAGGTTACCCAGAGGCAGGGGCCATGGGTCAGGACATTACCCCTATTGTGGTGTACTGGCAGGTGTGTAGCCACCCATTTATGTGTTTGCAGCCAGCTTGGTGTCGGACCCTGCACATTCCATACTGCCCATGCTCCCACACCCTTCTCTGTTATTCTAACTTCTTCCATACATTATGCATACATTCTCTGATACTTTCCCTAAGGGTATCACCCCATCACAGGTGTGTGTTAGTGTTGGTCCACAGTTCATGCAGTGGGACATGGTGGACATGTTACTGTGGTTTGTCCACATGGCCTTGCATATGGCTTATGTGGAGTACGTTATATTGTTATTTGGGTGTCCATGACATAACATGCATTGGCAGTACATGTGAGACACAGGCCTTTGGCAGGGGCCTGTGGGCCATTAGGTGTTGCTGCAGGCCAGATGTGGTAGGCCATTGCATTCTGTCAGTCCTACAGTCTCAGACCACCATACAGTATATTCCCCTGGGGTGACAGGGTAGGTGTGATAGGTGTTCATACCTATACCTTCTATCAGTCTTGATCAGCTGGTGTGGATGCTGGCAGGGTGCTACCTACAGCTAGGGACACACCTGCATGGGACACCTGCACTGCATGCTGCATTCTTCTGCTATTGCCATATACAGGTGGGGTCATATTGTACCCATTTCCAACAGCAGGAATATGACCAGAGAGGTACCTGTGGGTGGTGTTTGCGTGAGCTGGGTGCATGTGTGCTATGGACACTACTTGCATCTGACACACAGACATGCATGGGGCATTCCAGTCATGCTGGCATGTGCAGGTACATCAGCTGTTTTCCAATACAACAGTCCTAACTCCTTTATGATCTGCAAGTGTTTGGGCAGACATCACCGGTATCCCCTACTACAGGACCACTTAATGTGATGCCATGGAACCTTGCTGGCTAGGCTTATGTAGGCCCTTGACACATATTACCTCCATACATTTACAATGGCTTACTGCTAGCATGTGTTATACTGGTGGGAATTGTCTTTGTTACTGCAGTTGTGAGGGCTTGTCTCTGTCATCAGCAGTAGTGGGCAATGGCCACCAGGTCTTACCTCAACATGCATACAAACTGACCACTCTCACACAATATGAAACACACACCAACCTAACACACACAGACCTGCATATTGTGCAAATGCTACAACCTATCCTGCTACCTTGGCCACCTCTGGGCATCTGTGCTCCACTGGTATTATTCCTACACATACATGTTACTACATTTCTACATAGGGTTGTGGGGTGGCACACATCACTGTTATGACGTGTGTACATCGGATGGGGGGCACACCAGACCGTTACTACATTTCTAAATAGGTTTGGGGGGCACATCTGACTGTTACTACATGTATAGGTTGGGTTGGGGGAGCACACTTGACTGTGTGTACATCCCTACACAGGACTGGGGGAGGGGGGCACACCTGACTGTTACTACATGTCTACACAGGATTGGGGGAGGGGGCACACCTGTCTGTTTCTACATTTCTACACAGTGGTTGGGAGAGGGCACACCTGATTGTTACTACATTTGTACACTGGATTGGGGGAAGGGGCACACCTGACTGTTGCTACATGCCTACATAGGAGTGGGGGGGGGGCACAGCTGACTGTTACTACATTTCTGCATAGGATGGGGGGGCACCTGACTGTTTCTACATTTCTACACAGGATTGGGGGGGCACACCTGACTGTTACTACATTTCTACGCTGGATTGGGGGAAGGGGCACACCTGACTGTTTCTACATGTCTACATTGGAGTGGGGGGGCACACCTGACTGTTACTACATTTCTACATAGGATTATGGGGGGACACACCTGACTGTTTCTACATTTCTACACAGGATTGGGGGGGGCACACCTGACTGTTTCTACATTTCTACGCAGGATTGGTGGGGCACACCTGACTGTTTCTACATTTATACATAGGATGGGGGGCACACCTGGCACTTGTACACATTTGCTATGACTGCACTGGTATGTCAGGTACCCCATTTCATTTTGTATTCTAACCTATCATGCTGACAAGAGGCATATCAGTGTACTACAGGTATTAGCTTTGGTTGACCTACATATTAGTGTCTGACTTCCTACCCTTCAGAAATAACATCCCACTACCTGACTTGTAGTCTGTCTGTGTAGGCCTGGGGGGAGGTTACCCATAGGCATCATTAAGAGGCCAAAGCACAGCCTCTGTTTGTATTTGTCTACACCTGTCCTGCTGGCTGAGACTGTTGTTGGGTATGTGAACCTTTTGGACTGGCATGTGTGAGTCATATGGACACACATGTCACCCAGCACATTTCCTGCAGTGGGGTTTGTCACCCTGTGTAGTACTGGCTACTATGTTGACTCCAGTATCTGTTACAAATCACATGGTGCCACTATGGGTGTGTACTATCTGCTGGCATACCATTCAGCCACTGATTCCCTTGCATGCTCGCATCCATACCATAGATACAGTTAACGACACATTCTACACCATTCGGCAATTGGTAGGTTGATTGACTTACTTTGTGGGTGTACCAGTATTGAGAATGGTGCTGGAGGGCTGCCTATGTCGGATGCACATAGTACACTCCCTATACATGGTTGAGCACAGGTAGTGTCATGTTTGGCATCCCTTTTACTGTATGTGCGAGTCAGAGAGAGGTGTCATTCCCGGGGTCCCTACTGTGTCAGTGTATGTGCTATGCGTTGCCTCTTTGCCAAGGCCAGGGCATACTGGGCACGCCTCCATATGCCTACTGGGGCAGGCTCAGGTTGTTCCTCCTCTGAGTCACTCTGTGCCTGTGCAGGCCTTGGCATTGGTGGAGGGCTGTGTGGCCCTGTCCCGTGCTGTTCCTGCTGCAGCTGTTTCCACAGGATCATATTGTGTAGCATGGCACATACCATAACAATTTGAGTACATGTAGGTGGTGAGTACTGCAAGGCTCCACCGGATATGTCCAGGCACCGGAACCCTGACTTGAGCATCTCAAACACATGCTCTATTATAAGTCTGGTCTGTACGTGTGCCTCATTATGGTGTTCTTGTTCGAGTGTGTGTGCATTTCTGATGTGTGTCATCAGCCATGGCTCCAGTGCTTTCCAGCACCCCCCACTAGGTGGCCGTAAGGGATATCCCCATTGACAAATGTCTGGTACAGTTGCGTCAGATGCCAGATGTGGGAATCATGATAGCTTCCAGGGCAGCCAGCACACACATTTATTATATTGCACATGACCTGGCAGTTGATGGAGGGGAAGCCCTTGCAGTTGATGTAGACCCTACCCTGATCACTGGGTGGTGCTTTGATGTGTATGTGCATGCAGTCTATAGCATCCACTACCGCAGGGTATTCTGCTATTTGGTGGAAGAGATGGATACTGCTGGCCAACACCATGGGTGTTGAGGAAATATATGTGCTCACAGGCATGTGCTGACATGGCATCCAGGAACTGGTGGAATACTCTGGATGCTGATGCCTGTGAGATCCCCATGATATCCCCAGTTGAGCTTTGGGAGGTACCTGTGGCTAATATTCCTAGGCCTACACATATCTTGGTATCCACTGGGATGGGTTCCCCTCTGTTAATTCAGAGTGTCAGGCGTGGCTGGCACAACTCAACAATTTGCTGTAGGAGGTCCCCGTCCACCCTATAGCGCTCCACTATCTCCAGCTCATGTAGCCCCTGGTAGGATACCCTGGGTCTATACACTCTTCTCCATCTCCTCACTGTGGGTTGGTCGGCAGCATTCACATCCTCACCACCCTCAGCCTCTTCCACATGTTGTTGTATGATGCCTGCTGCAGCCCCTATCATTTTGTTGTTTTATTTGTTAAAAGTTCCCCGTTTGTATACACCGGTGGTTTAGAGTATGGGAAAAACCAGAGGGGGAGGTGTTTGCATAGTTTATAGTAGTGTTCTTGGCTGGGCTGGTCTGCTGCCTGTGTAATTGGCTGATTCTGATACATTTCACCTGCCAGCTATGCTAGTTCTCCTAGATTACCTTCCTACTGCTGTTTTCCCTTCCCATTGCCTTCCTGTTTAAGCCCGGGGGCACGGCACAGAAACACAGTGCTCAAATGTGCACAGAACTGCTATTTCCTGGTTTACTTTATTTTTTTTCCTTTAAGACCCAGTGCGCAGCGCAGACACTCACTTAGGCAATGTAAAGAGTGCTAGGCAGCCTCAGACACACCCCTTGCCTAGCTGTGCTAAGCTAGGAGCAAACCTGAACCAAAGGGCTCCAATCCGCTTACAGTATGCCTGACACCACCCCCCCCCATGATGTCAGCTAACTCCTAGGCTTGCACCAAGCTATTCCTGCTCTTACACTGTTGGGAGCTGACTAGCATGCAGGGGAAATCTGGGATTCACTATCATTCCACTCATTTGCATAGGATTGCCTGCTAATGCATAGTTACATGTCCCACACTGAGCCTCCCCCCTTAGCAACCACTATTCACTGGCCATGTTGTCTTCTGCCTGCCATTGGGTATAATGGCAGAATAGTGATTTTAGTTAGAATGCTTATTGTAGGTTTATTTTCTTATTTTCCCCGATCCTGTTTGTGCGCCGCTACCCTACGCTTAAACAGCCAAGATCGGCTAAAAAAATAAAGGTTGATTTTTTTTTCAAGTGTTTTCCATGCCAATGGCCTTATACTTGGCCATTAGCATGCTTTCTACATGATATCCACCCTTTATTTGGAGCTGTCTTGGCTCTGTTTTGTAATTTGTAGAAATATACTCCATTATTGGCGGAGTACACTTCTGCAGATTACACTAGTCCTGCACGGATGGTTTCCAGCTTCCTGGATCGCAAATACACCTCATTCGCAAGGATTTCTTCTGCAAATGGGGTAATTTGCATACAGGGGTTGAGTCCATGCAGGACTAGTGCAGGAAAGCTCGCACACAGCCCTACAGGTTATTCCTGGATCGCACAGCAAACATATTGCCTGCTGGAGCTCCTGCACTAATCCTGCACGCCGTGCAAGGCTTGCAGAATCTGGGGGACAGTGTGCCACTTTGCTTTATACACCTCATCTGACTGTGACAAAAAAGATAGTACTACTTAACCTTTTACAGCAAGAATCGGGGATAAAGCCAAAAAATGGACTAAAGGCCCAGAATGACATGCAAATTTCTTTAGAACATTGCTAGAATAACAGTTTTTATATTAGCATGCATTTTCTAAAGAATATGAAATCTGAATTTCAAATCTCCATCGTTATTTATTGACTACAGATCTCAATTATTTGCAATAAACTACAAATTCTAGGAGGAACAGATCAAAATATGGTCAAAATTAAAGGCATTCTACAAAATATGGAACAGTTCAGAGGTATATAATTTCAAATTTATTTCACATAAACAATAGCCACAAGTATTCCAACGTATTTCAAACAAATGCACATTAGTCCTACCAAGCTAGAAAGTTAACTGAGCAAAATAACCAGATAAGTTACTTTCATTCACTAACAGCTCCATCTCCATGAAGCTCAGTTGTAGCCATTCTGTCATGTAAACCTCATCTGTGATATAAATAGATGGGAGTTGGGCACTCAATCAGACAGTATGCCAACACCCGTTGGATTGACATCATAATGTTGAATTCACAAATATCAACATGTTCTGCAAATGGTCCAGTGATTACATTGGAGCAGACTAAACAAATGCCCCCCAGCCCCTGCTAAATATGTATACTAACTGAAATCACACAATCACCAGGGAAATGTATATTTCCCTACCCAGGGAATGTGAAGTCAGGCACAGTTTCAACATTGCCTCACATAGTTGCCAGAGAATGAATATTTCAAGGTATTTCATATAAATGCACACTAATCCTCTAAAAACACACTTTAAAATGAGCCAACAAGAGAGTAAGTTGCTTCCATTCACAGTCAGTCCCCCCTCCTGTTTAATGACTGCAATCCTCATTGATTTGCCTTAAAGCAACACATTTTGTGAGGCACAGACAAAATATATGACAAACTTACAGACATTCTGTGAAATCAGAGACAGTTTCAACTTTGTTTCATACATTCACCAGTAAATAATGTTTCTAATGCACAATATTCTTCACTAGTCCTGTAAATGCAGATTTTAAAATAATCAAATGACAAGATGGTGTTCATCCACAGCTACTGCCTCCTCACAATCTGGTGGCCGTAGTACTCAATGATTTATCAGAAAACCAAAGTTGTTATGAGGCACAAACCAAAACAAGAGACAAAGTCAGAGACAGTATAAAATCAGGGAGAGTTGTCAACTTTGTTTTACACACAAATAGTAGCCAGAAAATAATGCAGCCAGACTTTAAAATGAGCAAAAAATTGGTTTCATCCAGATTTAAAAATGATCAAGCAAAAAGAGGCTAAGTTGCTTTCATCCTGAGCTAGTAAGCACCACCTTCTCCCATATAAGTGGCTGTAATCCTCAACAAGTTGAAGGAAAAACACAAATTTTATGAGGAACAGACCAAAACATGAGGCAAAGCCAGGAGCAGCCTTCAAAGTCAGGGACAGTTTTCAACTTTATTTTATGTGCAAAAAGTGGTCAAATAGTAATGCAGTCAAATCTTAACTTATTAAAGTGATGAAGCCGGAAAAGAGGAGTGGGTTGGTGCTTATGAATATTTTTGATTACAAATCAAGAATGTTAAAAATTTTGTAATCTGAGAATTATGAGCATGTATCATTGAACCAAGTGAATGGTGCGTATAAACTGGTTAGATCACATCTCAATGACTTGTTTATAGATCAACATATTGATCTTGGTATTTATAACTATCGTAATATATCTGCACTGTTAACTCTGGTTATTTTTGGAACTCCTAAAATCCACAAAGATGTAGATGACCCTCCTCTGCATCCTACTGTGGACAGTATGAATTCCATCACTTATTCATGTGCTAAATTTATAGGTTCATAGGTAGTCCAAGAAGATTCCCTGACATCATGCCGCCTGAAGTTAGTTACCAGTGCCCCTGTCAAGCAAGGCCATTGAAGTGATCCCCCAGGGTGAATTTCCTAGTGCCCATCCACTCGTCAAGATTTCTCTTAAAGAGGGCCAGTGAAGTGCTCTACTTGACGTGAATGGGAAGTTTGTCCCAGCGTATGGGAAGTCTCTGGGTTAGAAACCTGTCCCTCCAGTATGTTCCGTTTATTGTGGTAATGAGGTTTAGGTCCTTGGAGTATGTGGCGTGGAGGGGCTGGGATCTCTTTAGGTGCAGCATACCTAACAGCTCTGTGTCAGACATGGCTTTGTAGGTCAAGCAGAGATCTCCTCTAAGTAGGCGATATGAGACAGAGTATAGTTGGATTTTTTTGAGTCTGTCCATATAGGGCATATATCTAAGATCCTCTTTGTTAGGTATTTTTGTGGCCTTTCCAGTTGTTGTAGGTGTCTAGTGAGGTACATACCAAATGGGGCGTTATATTCAATAATAGGTCTAATAAGGGAGGAGTAAATAGGGATTATGACCTCTTTCTTCCTAGATGAGAAACCTTTAGTAATGAGATGTGCCACATAGAAGGACATTCTAACCACAGTGGCAATGTGGTTATCAAAGGAGATGTTGCTGTCAACCTGTGTCCCCAGGTTTTTTATTACACCATCAGTGTTTAGTGGGCTACCACCTATGTGGTAGTTCATGGGCACCAAATTGTTTCCAAAGGGAATGACAAAACACTTTTTGGCATTGAGCTTAAGGCCATGGTTCTGGCACCAGTTGTTGGTCTCAGTGAGGCCTTTTTGTAGAATGTGTACATCAGTTGGAGAATCAATAATGGTTCCCAGTTTGCAGTCATCTGAGAACTTGGTCAACCAGAGTCCCTTTGTGTTGGCCTGAACTTCAGAGAAATAGATGCCAAACAGGAGAGGACCCAGGACCAATCCCTGTGGAACACCACTTGTAACTGGTCGGTAGTCAGATTTAGAGTCCACTACTTTTACAGTGTGGTTTCTATCAGTGAGCCAGTTGGCAACCCATCTTATCACATAAGGGTCTATGCCTAGTTTAGTGAGTCTATGATTCCTGAGTGATGGATGGTGTCAAAGACCTTGGCGAGATTCAGGTAGGCTATGTGAACTACCTTGCCCTCATCCACAGCTCTGGTGACAGACTCAAAAAAGTCTATCAGGCTGAGCAGGCATGATCTACCTTTCACAAACCCAAACTGTGTGTGGTCCAGAGTTTGGAGATTCCCTATGTCCCTATTAATAAGGTACATAATGATGCGCTATATAGCCTTACATATCAGGCTCGTCAGTCTAATGGGAAGGTAGTTCCCAGGGTCTGTAGTCGCTCCCACTTTGCGCAGTGGGATGACTGTAGTGGTGCGCCATTCAGTAGGAACAAACCCTGAAATGAGGCTGTGATTCAACATGGTACTCAGGTGAGGTGACAGTCCACTATGTAGTTCATATACAGTAGGACACAGCCAGGGATATTGTCTGGTCTCATGGAGGCTGTATTCTTCACTTTGGACTGTGCATTTTTTACCTGAGTAGCCGTGATGATAGGAACTTAGCATTCCTCAGGTATTGTGATGGGCCCTTTGGGGGTGAAGGGGGGGTAAAGTTCGCACTGAACCTGTCAGTCAATATTGTTGTCAATTTAGTTGGTCCTGTATATGCATTGCCATTATGCTGTAACTCAGAGCAGATCTGAGTCTTGACATGTAGATTCTTGACATAGCTATAAAATGTCTTCTGGTTGTCTTTAGAATCTGCAGCAATTTTGTTTTCATAGCTAGCTTTAGATGATTTGAAGAGGGATCTCATTTTTTTTGCTGAGACTAACAAGGGAGTTTTTCTAGTCTTGGGATTTCACTCTTTTCTGCAACAGTTTTTTTCCTTCTGTTGTAAAGTTTGTTTATCATAGGGGACCACCAGATTGGTTTCCTTTTTCTGGAGGACAGGGTCTTGGTTCTGTTTGGTATGGCCCGTTCCATGCACTTGTGTATGTTATCATACAGTGCATTGGTGTATGATTCAGCAGTCATGCACCTATTTTCTATTTGTTTGGGTACCGTGAAGTTAGCCACCTCTGTTTTTAGAAGCCCAAAATTGGCTTTGGAGAAATTTTTTACGGTGGTTCTTTTAGTGGGGGTGTGGGTGGGATGTGGATGTCCATGATGATAAGCTTGTGGTCAGATCTGACTAGGGAGGAATTGATTTCAGGTGTAGAGCAATGGTCACCCATGTTGGTAATGACCAGGTCAAGGATGTTTCTACCTCTGGTGGGGGTAAGAATGAGTTGGTCCAGGGCGTTGGAATAGATGAATTCCAGAAAATGTTGTGCAGGTGTGTTGATAAATGAGTAATTTTCCCAGTTAATGGACGGGTAGTTAAAGTCTCCCAGTATAAGGGTATTGGGTTGTACCCTAATATTTTCCAGTGTGCTTAGAAATGTGGAGTGGGAATCTTGGGACATGGTGGGGGATCTATAGCAGGCTGCAACCTGGACTGCAGTTTTACCTAGTGTTAGCTGTACCTGAAGTATCTCTGATGCTTTATATTGGGCTACTTGTCTGGAGGTGTGCGTATCCTTTATGAATATGGAGACACCACAGCCTTTAGTACTTCAGTCCAGATTTGGGGGCCAAAATTATTGACAGTAAATTGAAAAGATTTCTGGTGGAGGAAAGACAGATATGTAAGGATTCCTGGAGTTTTTTGGAAAGTATCATTAAGTTGGATTATCACCCTAATCATGTGCTACTGACCGTTGACATGAGAAATTTATATACTGCTACACCCCAGGCTTTGGAGATTCCGTGGGTAACTGATTTATTATTTGAGAAGGATGTCAAGCAGGTTGATATTAATTTGTATGAAAAATTATTAAAACATTATTCTTAGTAATAATTTTAGTATATTTTGAAGGCAGTCATTATTTACAAAAAAGTGGGGTGGTGATAGGATCACCCTGTGGTGCCAGTTACGCTAATACTGTTATAGCACACTGGGAAAGTACAGTTGTGAACACTTACCATAAATGTAGATGTTCGAGTGTATTCACTGTTGCAGTCATTACATTTGGGTAATCTGCTGGCAGGTTGCCCTCAGTCGACCTGATTAACAAAGTCTTGGGTTCTGCATCGGTTGCTGTCCCTTCTTTCATGACGTCAGGTCGTCAGGGGTATAAAACATGCAGCTGACACCATTACATCAGTTTTTCTTGCCCCAGATGTTAGGAGCCCCCCAAATGGGGAGCAAATAAAATTAAAAACACAAAAATATACCTCAAACCAAAAGCAAATACACCAAAAAGGCTTTTAAGCATAGTAAAAGAAAGTAGGGGTATAGTCTGAGAAAAACAGGGGGCTGGAGGGAGGGTAACCAGGACTGCAAGTGAATACACTCTAACATCTACATTTATGGGAAGTGTACACAACTGTACTATGTTCTTCGTGTTTCACTGTTGCAGTCATTACATTTGGGTAGATTCCCAAAGCTATGGTTGGGAGGAGGAATTTATACAGCATTAGGACCAGTTACAAGGCCCTGCAAGACAGCAGTGGAAAGCCAGCTCTGGATTTAGAGAAAATTGGTAAATGATAATGCTTGGTGAAAGTATGTACAGAACTCCAGGTAGCAGCTTCTAGAATATCCCTGATAGGAACACCTCTGAGAAAGGCTGCAGAAGTAGATGCAGCCCTGGGGGAGTGAGATCTGATCCCCTGGGGGACAGGTTTTCCATGGTGCTTATAGCATAAATGAATGCAATGGCTTATCCATTTATAAATGGTTCGTTTTGAAATAGCCTTTCCCTCTGCCCCAGCAGCAAATGCTACTAGCAATTGTTCAGATTTTCTTCGAAATTTAGTTCTGTCCAAGTAGAATCTAAGCTGTCTGTGCACGTCCAAGGAATGCAGAATCCGTTCCCCCTTGTTCTGTGGATTGGGAAAGAAGGTTGGCAAATGAATGGACTGAAGAGCCACACTGAAAACCACCTTGGGCATAAAGGATGAATTGGACCTCAGAGATACCCTGTCAGCATGAAACACGATGAAAGGCTCTACTGCCATAAGGGCCTATAATTCAGATATTCTTCTAGCTGAAGTGATTGCTAAAAGGAACGCTGATTTTCAAGAAAGAAATTTTAAGTCTGCAGTAACAGTTGGCTCAAAAGGAGGTAGTGGGAGCTTCTCCAAAACAAAGTTAAGGTCCCAGGCAGGGATAGGAGCTCTCCTGGGTGGTCTCAAGTTCTTTGCCCCTCTGAGATACTGCTTGAGCAGTGGATGAGAAAAGAGGGGTGGTTCTGTGTTATAGTGAGCTGAGTTAGCTAAAGCATGGATTTTAATAGAGGAAAAAGACAGGCCCTTGTGAAGCATCTCAGTTAAGCATTGCAAAATCTGAGGTAAATTGGGTGCTGCTGTGCTCATCCCTAAAGACTGGTTCCACGCGCAGAATCTTTTCCATTTGTCAGCATAAGATTTTCTAGTACTAGGTCTTCTCGCCTCCAAGATGACATCCATTACAGGTTTGCTGAGGGATGCTAAGGGTGTATTTAAGTGATTAGCCAAGCTGCAAGGTTCAATGTTGGAAGCTGAGGTTCTCCTGCTGAGACAGCAAGGAAGGTGTCTAAGGCAGGTGCCATGGAGATATTTGAGACACACTGCGCAGGAGTGGGTACCAGTGTTGGCATGGCCAGTCTGGAGCAATCAAAATCATTCTTGGTTTGTCCTGTTTGACTTTTAGCAGAACTTTGGAGAGCACAGGCGGGGGGGGGGAAGACGTAGACTGATAGGTTTTTCCAGCTGAAAGACAGAATATCCACTTTCCAGGCTTTTTTGTGGGGAGTCCTTGTGCAAAATTTGTCCAACTGGTAGTTCTGGGGGGAAACAAATAGATCTATGTCTGGGCTCCCCCATTTTCTTGTCAACATGTTGAAAATCCATGGTTCCAGTTTCCACTCGTGTGGGTTCATGAGATTTCTGCTTAGTCCGTCTGCCAGTGTATTCAATTTTCCTGGCAGGAATTGAGCTTGTAGGTGCACTTCGTAGCTCAAGGCCGTGTTCCATAATGCCATGGCTAGTCTGCAGAGGGGGTAGGAATGTGTACCCCCTTGCTTGTTTATGTACCACATAACCGTGGTGTTGTCTGTTTTTGCCATTAGTTGTCCTGGAAGAATGTAGTCCTTGAAGGCTGTCAGAGCATTCTGTACAGCTAACATTTCTTTTTCATCGATATGTAGGTGCATTTGATTTGGGTTCCATTTGCCCTGAATGCACTTCCCTGCCAGGTGAGCCCCCCCATGCATAGTCTGATGCATCTGTAGTTAGGGTTTGGGTGGCAGTGGGTAGTGTGAATGGCAGTCCCTTGTTTTGGTGGCAGGCCTCTGCCCACCATAGGAACTCCAGGCGTAGGCAAGGTATGATAGGAATCATTGTTTCCAGGCTATGACAATGTTGACTACATAGTCTTTTTAAGTACCACTGTAGTTTCCTCATATGCAGTCTTGCATATGGAATTAGAAGAATGCAGGAGGCCATGAACCCCAAGGCTTGCAGTATTTGTCTTGCAGATAGCAGGGTTTTTGTGGCCACTTGTTTGAAGTAAGTTACCAAATGAATTTGCTTCTCTGGTGTGAGGAAAGCCATCTGGGTAGTTGTATTCAAGCTTGCACCCAGGAATGTAATCTGTTGAGAGAGTACCAGTTGTGATTTCTTTTCGTTTATGGTGTACCCCAGACAAGTTAGAACCTTTTTTACAAATGCCAGATGATTTAGAAGTATGCCCTGGTTTTCTGCCTGAATTAGGCAACTGTCCAGATATGGATATATTTGAATATTTCTTTGCCTGCAGAATGCAATTACTGGAGCCAGGCACTTTGTGAATACCCTGGGCACAGTAGATAAACCAAAGGGCAGTGCAGAGAACTGATAATGCAAGTAGCCTGCTTTGAAGCGTAGGTATCTTCTGCAAGATTCCCTGATTGGGATATGCAGGTAAGCTTCTTTTAAATCTAGAGTTGCCAGCCAGGCATCTTTGCCTAGCATAGGAAGTAACTGGTGAAGAGTCAACATCTTGAATTTTGGAATGTCTAGGACAATGTATAGAGTAGACAGGTCCAGAACTGGACGCCATAATTTGTCTTTTCTGGGTACCAGGAAAAGCCTGGAATAGAAACTTTATCCCTTTTCCTCTTCTGGTACTGGTTGAATAGCCCCCATGTTTAAGAGAGAAAGTACTTGTTTCTGAGCCTCTGCCCACTGATTTGGGGGCAGGTTTGGTCACCCGTTTGGTGTTGGCAACATGTGGAAATGAAATCTGTATCCCTGGGACACTATATCTAAAACCCATTTGTCTTGGGTTATGAGTTCCCAGATTTTTGCATGAAGAGCAATCTTTCCCCCCAAAGGGGCGGCTAAAAGGTAAGTGCTTGATAATTTTAAAGGAAAGTCATTGAGACTGTTTACCATAGGGGGGGTGTCTTGTTATTCCCAGATTTGGAAGTTGGGGCCCCCCATTGCTTAGTTCTGAGAGTCCCCTGGGTCTGAAAACTGGTTCTTTTGATGTGTCTGGGTTTGACTTGAGAGGATCTGGAAGGAGCTGGAAAGGACCAATTATTAGTAGGCCAGTGCCTACTAAATTCTGGAGGTTGCACTTATAAGAAATCTTTTACATTTTGCATAGATTTAGCTTTATCTTCCATCTTTTTTAGAACTTCTTCAGCCTTATTGCCAAACAGGTGGTTCTGATTTAAAGGAGCATCCAACAATTTCGCTTTAACATGATCAGGCAGAGATTGCTCCGCAAGCCAAGCATGCCTTCTAAGCACAGACCCAGTAACAGCAGCTCTGCAAGAGGCCTCTAAAGAATCAAAATCACATTGCAAAGTATGTTTTACAACTTGTTCAGCAGAATGCAATAAATCCTGTAAATCTTTATTTTCCACACAGTCAGAAATCAGTATCATTTTCTGTTTAAGCAGTTCAATATGCTGTTGATATTTTAACATATGAAATTGGCAGTTTAAAGCCCTGATTGCCAAGGTTGCAGAAGTATAAACCTTTTTATCTCATCTATCCAGCACCCTGGAGTCTCTATCAGAAAGGGTAGGATTTTTAGCAGTAGAAGCCTTAATGCCCTTGGGCCCTTGAGAAATGGTTTCTGGATCTGAAACAGGATTTTTGAAAAGGAACTTGTGGGACTCAGGAACCCTGTAATATCTGTCAGATTTACTAGGAGCCGGAGGCAGGGAATCAAGGGCCATACTGGATTCCGAAAACACATCATCAACAATGTCTAGTACCGGAGGTATAGCCAAAGGTCTATGCTGAGGTAGAAGAAGGAAATCCCTAAACCTCTTTTTTGAATCAGAAAATTCCTGACTTTCCCAGTGGAAATGCTCCCTTAAACTATGTAAAGTTTCCCCAAAAGAAAAGTCCTCGGGGGGGGGGGGGAGCAGAGGGAATGGAATCCTCTGCATCAGAATCCTCATAAGTAGGTATGGACAAATCTAGGTCATTAGAAGAGTCAGAAGAAACAGAGTCCTGATCAGAAGATTCATAGTCAAGCTCAGCCCTAGGCCTCTTAGAAGGGGAGCGGGGTTGACTACCCCTGATTAGAGTAATTAGATCTTCCGCCATTTTGATCATTTGTTCTTTTAGGCATAGGGGCCTGAACATGTGGCCTGGGTGTCAGTTTTTTAGACATAGATCGAGATTTAGGCCTTATTATTGAAGGTGGAGCCAGTTTAATATGCAAGTCTGTAGGCCTGAATACATCCTCAGAAGCCAGTGCCTGCACAGCGGCACCGGGCCCATCCAAGGTTGAGACATCCGCGGGTTCCATAGGTGAAGCATCTCGCGGCATATCGGACTCTGAATGGGTCTCAGTAGAGGCCTACGAGTCAGAAGTAGCGGGTATCAGGGGCTGCAAAAGTGCCTCACTGAGTACCGGCGAACTGGCGACTGACTTAGAAGAAGCGTTTCGGCAGTTTTGGACCTCGATGGCCTCTGTCTTTATCTTTGCGTTTTTTTGGAATCCCGTCTAACCGACGTCATTCTGGGATAATTAAAATGAGAACCAAAATATTTAGAGGCAAAAATGTACTGACGATGAATAGTGTGCTGATTAAATAAAGCACAAAACCGACAGCAAGGTACGTCGTGGTCTGGGCCAAGGCAAGGAATACAGTATAAATTTAAATCTTTAAGAGGTATTTGCTTTCCACAAGTAATGCAATTATTAACTTTTACTGACATCGGTAAGGAGCAAGAAAAAGTTCCCCAATGGGGTACTTAGCTTTAACTTGAAGACTTTGGTTCTGAAACTCGAAAACGAAAATTTCAGGAGTCGGCAGACCGGCACTTGTGAACTGTTTCTGCTTCGGGCACCACACGGCAAGAAATACTGATGTAATGGCGTCGGCTGCATGTTTTATACCCCTGACGACCTGATATCATGGAAGAAGGGACAGCAACTGACACAGGACCCAAGACTTTGTTAATCAGACCGACTGAGGGCAACCTGCCAGCAGATTACCCAAATGTAATGACTGCAACAGTGAAACACGAAGAACATCGTGAATTTGTGATGAACAATCATATCATTAGTAAACAGATTCATATGTATACTCATTATTTGGAGGATATTTTTACTATCTAGAGGGATAGTATTGATAAAACCAATGAGTTTGTGGAGTATATTAATAATACCACAATCTTTCTAGAGTTTACATACGAATACGGTATGGAAAATATTTCTTATCTTGATGTTTTATTGGAAAAGGACTGGGGGTTAATAGTAAATATATTTCTAGAAGTTATAGAAAGAATACTTACTCCAACACTTTTTTACACTTTTCCAGTTCCCACCCTTATCACCAAAACAAGTCAGTAGTGAAGGGTCAATTAGTGCATGCAGCAAGAATGGTTTCTGTAGAAAAGGATTTTTTAGATGAGTGTTATACACTTTGGGAGATGTTTCAGAAGCGAGGTTATCCTTTGGAATTATTAGATTAACTTATCAGAGAGGTGCATAATAAAAGGGTTGCAGGTTATTTTTAACCTATTTTGAATGCTTTGAATGAAAATGAACATTTTGATGAACCTAGTCTCCCCTCTGATAATGTGATGTATGGTGAGAACACCACTAATGCCTTCTCAAGGATGAAAGAACCAGATACATGTTACAGTACTAATTTTATTACAATTTTTAATACTGATTTTAGAATACTTAGGCACATTTTAAATAGGAATTGGACCATTTTGGAAGTGGATGTAAACATTAGGAACAAAATATGTAATAAATCTAAGATAATTTAGGAGGGGGGCTAATATTAAGAATATCCTGGAGAATGGAACAAAATTAAAGGTGAGGACCCCTGGGATGGGATGTTTAAGTGTTGCTCTTGTCCCTATTGTAGGTATATGGAGATGGGTGACACTTTTATGATCAGGGGAGGCTTTATAATATAAAGGGCAAATATAATAGCTAAATAAACAACTCCTTTCCAGTTGCAAAGTGCCAGGTATGTGATAGTTTCTACATAAGAGAAGCGGAACAAAAATTTAAGGAATGAGTTTATGAGCATCAATACAGTATCAGGAAACTTAATTTACACAAAGTTTTGACTAAACATGTCCTTTTGAACCCAGATCATAAATTTAAGTATAAAGTAATTGACCAAGTTATTGAGGAAATAAGGGATGGTCCCTGGGTACTGAGTTTGGAAAGGAAGGAGTTAATTTGGCAACTCAGATAGTTTTCCAGGTTTGAACGATCTTTGTTCAGTTAATTGTGTATTGAAATTAAAAGCATTAGAAAGATAGACTAGTATTTGTTTTAAAATATCAGTTAGTATATATAATGTGTTTTTAATGGATGTACATCATTTTATTAGTTACAATCTAGGAGCTACAATCTAGATCTGTGTGGCGTGGTGGGTTTATG
Organism: Protopterus annectens; assembly: GCF_019279795.1. Taxonomy (NCBI): domain Eukaryota; kingdom Metazoa; phylum Chordata; order Ceratodontiformes; family Protopteridae; genus Protopterus; species Protopterus annectens. The sequence continues at coordinate 892,017,677 of NC_056746.1, forward strand.
CAGTGAGCTGTAGGTGAGAGGGGCTTGGGTTCAAAACTTGGCAGAGGTGTTCATTTGGGTGGGAGGTTGACATAATAGTTAAGGTGCTTACCTTACAGACACAAGGTGCAGGGTTTGATCCTCACAGGGGGTAATTGGCTATGCTCAAAATGGCCCACAAGGGCAGTTAGCCTAGTACTAATCTATGAGTTGGTTACATGAACTCTTTGGAGGGATATTTAAACTGTATTGTTTTATTTGTAATTTGTCTGATGAAGTTCATAAACTGAGATGAATGAAAGCACTTAACAAAACTGTCATGGTGGTTTTACGTTGTTCATGACAGTCTTTTTGATGGTTCTGAACTTCTCCCTAAGTGTGGTAACATTTTGATTATTTTTTTAGTTTATCTGGTTTTATTGGGTTTTTATTTAACATAGCAAACAATTTGCTTTCATTCAGACACTAAAATAATCAATGAGGACAATTAATTTCATTCACCCCCACACCATTTAGTGTATACGATCCTCAGTGATTTGTCAGGGAAATCAAAACATTTATAGGCACAGACCAAAACATGAGGCAAAGTCAGGGACAGTTTGGAAAGTCAGGGACAGGTTCAAATTTGTTTTACCCACAAGCCAGATTTTAAACTAAGCAAACAATAAACTGTTTTCAATCACAGCCTGCCCGAAGACCCATACTGACTGCAATTATTAATGTTATACCTGCTCGCCTGTCAGAATAAAAATATAGACTTGCTTCCTATTACTGTGTCCCTCTCTACGTAAGTTTGTTGCTCTTCACTATACTATTTCACATTGCCTCGTTTTCTGCTCATTGTCTTCTCAATGAATCATGCAAAGGCACCAAAGTTATGGTACTGTGCATAGGCTAGCTGCTGGCCATTTATGCATTTAATTTTAAGTAAAAACATATAAATAAATAAATGAATAAATAAAATAATTTCACCAACCCATGCTGCAGATGCGAAAATGTCTAGTACTGTGAATATACAGATGAAATATGCGTCTGTCATTTTTTTTTTCACTAAAACACATTAATGGTTATTATGTTCAGCACATAAAATGGATAAAATAAACCACCAAACACCATACTATGTAAACCTGAAAATAAAAAAAACGCTGCACTAAAAGTCCCAGCCAAATATTTAGTCACCACAGTTTTAGAGCTTTCATTCCAAAACACAGGAACTTCATCAGAAACTGTACCAGAGTAACTTCCTTTCTTTTAAAGACTCAGAAAGAGGCTCCATGCCTAGCCCAGCTATATTTAAGAAAACACACACTCTTAAATATACACTTAAAGGTAGCTCTAGAAGTGCACACTTAAAAATAGTTACATAAAATATACTTACATAAAATGTATTGCATAAAATAAATATATGTCAATAAATGTTCCTTCAAATAATAAATCTATAAAAATATATATATTTAAAAGCTTTCATAAGAATAAAATGAAAAAAGTTGGTGGATGTCAAAAAAATTCTGTTATAAAATATACATATAAAAGTATTTAAATTTACAAATGTCCTTGACCTTGCCACATTAAGATAGGAAATTAGATTTGATTTTCAAAATAGGCTTAATATATATTAAATCATTAATACCTGGGGGGTGGTGGCGTTCAGTAAAATTTGCCAGTGGAGCTCTCTCTTTTCAACAAATGTTTCCCGGTCACCACATCTTTCAAATTGTTCTACTTTCGCCAAAATAGTGAAAGAAAACTTTTTAAAGTCATCACATTGCAACAAATGTTTATAAAGGGCATTGAATTGATGTGCCTTACTGATTGCATATACATGCTGGTAAATTCTTGTCTTTAAAGGTCCAACAGTCTTTCCAACATAAAATGCTGGGCAAGATGAACAGAAGGCACTATACACTACCCCTTTTGTGTTACAATCAAATCTGCCTTTGACTGTAATCAGTCTTGGAAAACCATGTACTGGGAAACTACTACCTTCTAGAATGAATCTACACTGCTTGCATGCTTCACACCATTTCATCCTTTAGTTTTTAGTAAATTTACTTTTGCATCTTCCACTAAATTCAAATAATGTTTTGAAGTTTTTGTTGTTCTTAAGAACAAATCTGGGCTGCCCCCCCCCCAGCCTGTTGGTTAACCCAAGACTTGCAAAGGCAGTACACCAATGACCACTAATAGCATGAATGAATGAAGTGACTCTGACTTGATTACTGCTAGGTACCAGCTTTAGCTCTTGCACCACCATGTCTACCCTTGTGTCCCTATTATACCTCTTTACTGAGTGACCCTGTGCATGTCCCTTTGCCTAGTGGGATACTCAACTTATCAAGGGGTAGAGACTTGTGGCTACATAAAGAAAGTGAAAACTCAAATGGGTGATATGCGAACAGCTGCCAGAAGCCAACATATTATAAATGGATACTCAAGCTGAGCACAGATATATAAATATATCAATTCACACGATACATGCATCTACATGTCACAGACAGGACTTTTGTCCTTCTCTTTCTACAGACTAAAGGCAGCATGACCCCTGCTCTGCACAAGAGGTCTCACAAGTCATAATAAACAACTGTACCCCTTCCCAATAGGATTGGAGAGCTGGTCTCTTCATCCTATTCCAATTTACTCTGTCAGCAGCACAGACAGATGATTTCCATATGTGCTGGTGGGTCAGCTACTTAATAGCTTTTATTGGCCATGACCCATGTTACAAAAAGTATAAAAAAAACAGACTCCCAACCATAATAAAAATTATGTTTCATATATGTAACTGCCAACTAGTGCTCAGCATGTAGTAGCAATGTTAAGGAAGTAAAACTGTGTGGGTTCTGCAAATAAATTCCAGTGTGTCTCCTAGACAACTTGGGGACAATCAGTGACTTGGGCTCTAGAGGAACCTAAAAAGGAGGGCAGGAGGCTCACTTGCCCTAAGGGGGTACGGAGACAGTCCAACCAATATCAATGCCAACACATACTGAAGTGACAGGTGCATGCCACACAATGAATGGGCAAGGGATATGCAATCAACTCTGCCAAGCTACATCCATATGGCACCCTCCAAGTAGGGGCATGTGCAGGAAAGCATATGCAGAGAAAGTAAAGCACACCATACCTCTCAAATGTACAGATTTTTGGAGAATGCCCATATTTCTGCCTCATATTTTTGGTCTGTTTCTCATAAAATTGTTGTTTTCTGGCAAATTGCTGGCAGATCACTGAGGTTTAAAGTCAGAAAATAATGACAGTTAGTTGAGTTTCATACTTCATACTCTTCAGAAAATACATGCTAATGCAAAACCTGTATTTCATTTACTTTCTGAGTTTGTAAGAGCAGAACTTAAAAGTGTCCCTATTTTTGGGCCTTTCTCCCCCCATTATTTTTGGCTTTGTCCAGATTTCTTGCTCTAAGAGGTTGAGAGGTATGCAGCAGACAATGGTATCTGAGAGTATGCACATCAGTCACTGAAGGAGGGTTTAGACACAGAAAAATTGAAAAACTTCATGGCTGTTTCTATAAGATCAAAAGTGTGCATGGCTCTCATCCTAGTGATGAGAAAGAATATGTGATAACAGTGGGGGCCAGACAGCTGACACACAGGCTGGAAAAAAAGTGTATAAAGATTTAGAGCTGTTTGAATATACTCACCATTTTAAAAGAGCCTTGAGGGAAAAGTCCACTGTCGCAGTAAATCACATTTGGGTTTGCTTATCAGTGGAATTTTAAGGGTTAAGCCATGATTCCACAGCTAACAAAACACAAAAGTTGCCAACAGGCAAAAAAACACTCACAATAGCAGAAGAAAAATAAAAAAACTACCTCAAACCACAAAGTGCAGGTAAGTCACTGTCTTTAATCCTTAAAAAACACAAACGACTGAGCACTTTCGCCTTAATACATACTCTGGTGAAGCCTTATATATTAAGGTGAAAGCGCTCAGTCATTTGTGTTTTTTAAGGATTAAAGACAGTGACTTATCTGCACTTCATGGTTTGAGGTTGTTTTTTATTTTTTCTGCTATTGTGAATGTTTCTATAGTTGCTTCATCCTACTGTGCAGGTAAAGGCTTGTCTCATGACAAACCAGGTAATGAAGGGAGGAGACCATCGGTTCTTCAATGCAAGATCCCTCTAAACCTGCAACTGTATTTATGGTAGGAAAATCGTATTTACATTAACTGCAAGCAAAGTGTGCAACACAATGCAAGAACAGGGTTTTCACCAAACTAAAAATACAAAAAGTTATCTAAAATTACTATATTTAGTATAACTACTAAGAGGAGGACAGAGGGTGGTTGCATTTACTGCAGTGCAACAGCCAGATAAAACTGTGCTCTGCGCAATCCCCCAGACTGGTACCCAAATAGACCACTTACAGGGCTGAAACACAGGATTCTTTCAAAACTCATTCATTTAAACAGCTGTGTCAATAATGAATGTATTGTTGGTACCGTACTGCCACCCCATCAGTATTGCCAATCATGTTCCCTTATGGCTTGCTTGCAGTCAGCCACTCCCTTCACTCTTCCCTAGCTACAGTTGTAATTTACTGCTACAGTGACACCTCCCTAAAGGATCTATTGCTGCAGTGGGTGCACCTATGCAACTACACTATTTCACTTCATGAGATGGTTAATGTAGTAGTAAGTCATAACATCTGTACAGAATTCCATAAAATAAATAACTGAAACCTGGGAGGAGAACAGTTACAGGATCACAGATCATACCAAAACAAAATGCAGTGTCAGCATCACTGTACAGATCGCCAACTGACGATGTTTCTTGGCAGGGATACTGACGTCAACAAAATGCATGCAGAAATGATAAACAAATGCTGACTTGTGATAAGGTGTTGGCACCCTGTAATCAAGTTACTAGTAGCACTTGCATGTGATGCCTCAACTTATGCAGTATTTTACATGTCACATCATCTGTGGATGAAAGATTGCACATGCATCAGTAACTCCTTTGCTGAGAGAAAGCATTTTCAGATTGTCAAAGAAGCTTGCAGTGTGATTTTTGGAGTAAAGAAGCACAGCTGAGACTTCTAGGGTGGAAAATTGCAGTTGGTTCTGACACAAACCATTCTAAAACATTGTTTAGTCACCATAAGTGTTGACAGCAACAGGAATCCATCGATAGGCTGTAATATTCTCAGTTTATGACTAGCATATAGAAAACAGAATTTCCAGCTGTCATAGTAATGTGATGGCATCTCTTTATCTGACCTTCAGATATTGCTACAGAAGGAATCATGAAGGATAGCAATGCTTTAACTGGGGAACATTTCTAGGACATTTACTGTATGGTTGATTTGATCAGATAAATATCTATTACTGACCATAAACTCTCAAATGTATTACGTTTTGTAATGGAAGGTTAGTCAGTAAAAGTAGATCAGAGTGTAAAAATGTTCCACAAAAGAAGATTCAAACTTTCATGTGAGCAAGATAGTGTTCTGTGCAAAATGGATATATGGCTCCATGGAACCTGAGAAAGGCTGTTTTGGAGGAACTCCACAGAGGTCACCTTGACATTCCTAAAATAAAGCACTAGCTAGGAAGTTGGCCTGGTGTCCATATACAGATAAATAGATTGAAAATATGCAGAAAGCACATGTGCCATGTCCATGGAACAAAAGATGACTTGACAGGCACCCCTATACCCTTCAGAATTTCCAGGAAAGTGCTGGAAAACACTGCACATTGATGTTGCTAGACCATCAATGAAGAATATATTCATGATTTCAATGTATATGTATCTGAAATGGATGAAAGATTTTTATGACTCAATGGGCCATTTATAAATAATGTATTAATGATTGCGGTGGGTGCATATTTCGAATGAATGAAAGTATTTTTTTGTGCTCAAAACCATTCTCAAGCTACAATTAGTTGTTTAAGAAGACTTCAGTGCTTAATGCTTTACTTAACACGCTGCCAATAATAATCAAACAGTTTATGTGTGAACGATTTTGCTATTTTTTAAAGCAAAACAGATTTTCATACCATCAGCACACCAGGCTACCTATTAATAAACAGTTTAACTGAAGGATCCATACAAACCATAATGGCATGTATAAAGAAACTGTCAAATTCCAAGTCAGAAACTAAGGTAAATATTTCATACTTTTTGTTATAATACTGAACAACTCTGAATTATAATACAGCGAAGACACCTGAAGGAATATTCTTGAGTAGACATAACTAGACTGAACTTGTGAATGAACCTAAATAGGACTGCTAAAAAGGAGCATTACTTGCAGAAGTTCCAACATGACAAACAAAAAGGGACAGAATGTTCATCAAAGTTCGTTCAATGTATTTCTCAGATACTTTGGGGGGTCATAAGTGGATTTCAGAAATTATTACAGTTTAAAGAAGCCCAATTTCCTCAAGTCAGTAATTTAAGGATTTCTTAAAGAAAGACTTCTCTGGATCAATCCTAGAACATCAATAGCTAAGGACACTAATTATCATAAACAAGTAAACCTGATAACCAAGAATTGGATGGTAAAGATACTGCTGATGTGGCAAATGAGAAGAAAAAAAGTCAGTTTCCATTCTTAACCTGTTCCCTGGATGTACTCATGGGAATGTAATACAAACCAGTGAGTCTGATGTGTCAGTAAGTCAAGGATAAGCACCCAAACTAAAAGAATGGAGGTTTAGGAAACCAGCGAGTTAACAGCAGTAGTTATGAATCAATCAAGAATGAGACTGGCTATGCACCATTGCTAAATAACATACGTCATTAATGGACATTAGTGCACGGACACTGAAATACCATTTGCCCCAGTAAGTTATTAAGTGGGTGTAATCTAGAAGGATAGAGGTGATGTGGTATATTAAGCTGTGGATGTTAGGTCCATAAAAGTGAGCCCACACAGTATACAGCAGATCAACATGCAGAGTCAGATAAATTTGATTTGAAACAGTAATGAAAAGTTTGAAGCAGCAGTGATATATATATATATATATATAACATTCTACTTGCTCTCCAACCCTACCATCACTCTTACCCCTCTTGATCGCCTCTGCTTATTCCTTCTCCACCACCCATTCCAACAGTCCATTCCATGGGGCTCACGGTGAGAAAGTACTTTTGGAGATGCAGGGAGCGGTGCTGCTTGTGTCTCATCCATTCTGCTCTGTTTATTAAAGTACAAAAGCTATTTAAGGTGAGGGTTACTTGGTGCTAGCCCTGTCCTTTATTAACACATGGTGTACGTGACAACTTCTTTTTGTACATTACTCCCTACTTCTTTTTGTACATTACTCCCTAACTCTTTCATTGAATGCTATAAAGGCCCGTACTCCCAATAGGGTTTTTACTAGCTCAAAGCCTTAGCATTGATTTTATATGGAGTTGTTTTTATGTCCTAATGTCAGTCTAGTTTTCACACTATGACCTACTTTAACATTACTTATCCAACCCCCTTTATGAGGGTTAAACTAAAACTAAAATATATAAATTTACCTTTTAGGTTGACTAGTGTGTTTAAGTACATGGTGGTTAGTCCGTTGTGCTACCTGTTTATTCTCTCTTTGCTATCTTATTTCATGTCATTCCATTTCAATTACTTTTGAATGAGTGATTTTCGGTACGTACATTGACATGTACTTACTTTGGTTTTAATATGAAGCTTATTACTACTTTTTGTGTATTTGCACTTTAAATTTTAATTAATTGATACTAATCACTTGTTAGTGATCAATTTTAAACAACTTGAGTTTGCGTGTTTGGTATGCTGATGAAGCTTCTGTCTAACAGGAGCGAAAACGTTGTGTTTATTTATTTTTAAATAAATAGCGTTACTTTCTTGCTGAACCCTGGCTTCGGTTGGACACTCTTTTTTTGTATTTTAGTTTTGGTGTCTTCTTTAACTATTCTGCTCTGTTTTAGTTTTACCCAAACCCCTCCAGTTTTCCCATCAGCCTCCTGTGCAAGACTGTGTTAAAGGGCTTGTGAAGTTCAGGATAACTACATCTAGTAGTACATCCCTGTTGAGTTCATGTGTAACTGAATCATAAGAAATCTGTTCAGGTTTGACTGACAGATCCTTGTGGTCATGCAGCTATGCAGGCTGTTGCTTTGGAGACTGCTGTCATCTAAAAATGCAACCAGCATTCCCCCTCAGAACCAGACCCATGACCTTCCCCTACCACTGTTGTTAAGCTAACAGGCTTGTAATTCCTTATTTTTTTTCTACCCTCATCCCTCCCTCCCTCCCCATATAATGGTATTACAGTTGTTGCCTACCAGTCATTAGGCACCTCTGCAACAGGTTGTGTTCTGTTGAAGATCTCCGTCTCAGATTTTAACTACTTCTTGGCCTCTTCAGTTGCTCTCTGATCACTAGGCTGCATTTTGGTCATCCTCTACTGTGGAGTCCTCCACAGTGCTTCTGTGAGTATTTTTGCATGCCTTATTGTCTCCATCCCCTAACATGGAGTCCTCCACAGTGCTTCTGTGAGTATTTTTGCATGCCTTATTTTCTCCATCCCTTAACATGGAGTCCTCCACAGTGCTTCTGTGAGTATTTTTGCATGCCTTATTGTCTCCATCCCCTAACATGGAGTCCTCCACAGTGCTTCTGTGAGTATTTTTGCATGCCTTATTTTCTCCATCCCTTAACATGGAGTCCTCCACAGTGCTTCTGTGAGTATTTTTGCATGCCTTATTGTCTCCATCCTCTAACATGGAGTCCTCCACAGTGCTTCTGTGAGTATTCCTCCACAGTGCTTCTGTGAGTATTTTTGCATGCCTTATTGTCTCCATCCCCTAACATGGAGTCCTCCACAGTGCTTCTTTGAGTATTTTTGCATGCCTTATTTTCTCCATCCCCTAACATGGAGTCCTCCACAGTGCTTCTGTGAGTATTTTTGCATGCCTTATTGTCTCCATCCCCTAACATGGAGTCCTCCACAGTGCTTCTTTGAGTATTTTTGCATGCCTTATTTTCTCCATCCCTTAACATGGAGTTATCCTCAGTGCTTCTGTGAGTATTTTTGCATGCCTTATTGTCTCCATCCCCTAACATGGAGTCCTCCACAGTGCTTCTGTGAGTATTGTTTGCATGCCTTATTGTCTCCATCCCCTAACATGGAGTCCTCCACAGTGCTTCTGTGAGTATTTTTGCATGCCTTATTGTCTCCATCCCCTAACACGGAGTTATCCTCAGTGCTTCACTGAGTATTTTGTGTGTCCTACATTCGCCATCCCCCTGAGGTGACGGTCTCCTCAGTGCTTCAGTATTTTTTGTGTGTCCTATTTTTCTCAACCCCTGATGTGAAGTTATCCTTCGTGATTCTTATTTTCTCCATCTTCTGATGTGAAAGCATTCTCTGCTTTAGTGAGTATTTTTTGTGCCCCACTTTCCACATCTCCTGTTTGGCAATCATATTCAATGCTTCATAATTATTTTTGTGTTGCTTTTCCCTATCCCTTGATGGGAAGGCATCCGTCTTTGGTGCTTCAAATATTTTCATCTCTCTTATGTTCAGTATTCCCTAATGAAGAGTAAGTGCTTCAGTTAGTATTATTATTGCATGTCCTATTTTCCCAATTCTCCCTGCAGCAGAAAAGATCACACACTACCTAAAGTAGGGCATGCAGTACAAGTGCCTTGTTTGTCTCCATACTCTTGGCAAAGCAGCAGTGCAAAACACTGCTTAGTAGAACTAAACCTCTACCCTGATGGTAGGTTGCTGCTGTACCTGTCCTCTGATACACACTGTTCAACAGGAAAGCCATGCTGCACCCCACTGTGATGAGCACTCTGAGCTCAACTCCACACTTCCATTCTTCATGGCTGACCCTCTAGTATGTGATCTATTCATCCATCCATCCATCACCCCTTTTCCCATTGTTGCACATAGGGTCATGGTGTCATTTCCAAAGAGACAATCATCTTGAGCTGAGGTTCACACCATCGGATGACTAGCTGTGATGCAGTTGTTCTTTCATACCACTCACTAGCACACAGACTCAGACCTATGGCCAGTTTAGAGTTTACAATCCACCTACTGCATGAAGGTGGATTCGCTAAATGAAATTTGGATTGCATGGAGCACAGTCATGTCTTTATCTCTCTGTTACACAAAACTGGCACAAATAGATGTCTTTGAGGGGAAACTTGTCTTCTGCAGACACACTTCTTAAAATATTTAATGGATGATGCTATTACTTTCTGAATACATTTAAAAAAGAAATATTTGTAAACAGAAAAAAAAAGTGACTTATGGTTTTGGCGTTGTCAGAAGAACTAAAAATAAGACATGTTAATGCTGCTTTTTGCCTGGTATGAATGCTAATAGACACAGCTGGAATAACAGCACACTACACACAGTGTAAAAGGGCTACGAATGTAGGAAAAATTGATCTGATGAGTGTCCCTTGTGAATAAAAATACACCTTTTAGTGTTCCAAGTGTCTTTTGCAAAGAAAGATACCTGCCTGTTTTTACCAGGATATGTATCATTAGGAGTTTACAAATCACCTCAACTTTTTATCATCAGCTAAGGAAGACTGAATGCTATTTGAAAGTGCCAGCTGAAAGAAGGCATGTCACAGTCACAGATACAGGTCTCAGCTTTAAGCTGGGAATGAGCTGCTTCTTGTTCCAGTGTTTGATTCCCGTTGTATGACTCTGAGCAAGTTACATAAGCAGACAGTGTTCTGAAGCGATTCAGAAAAAGGCCTAGGCCCCTCAGTGTCTCCTGGAGAGCATGCCTTGTAAATACTTATGAACCTCATGCTGCACACTGCAGTGTCTTTACTTAGATGTAAATCTAAGTGCCGGATAAAAACATTCTGATTTTTGTGACAGCAAACCTGGAGTATGTACAATAGAAACTTATATTTGGCAACGTTAATTCTGCCTGAACTGCCTGACGACAGTTGCTGGATACCAATATAAATCATGACATTATACATCTTGTTACTTAAAACTTGCAGCTCAAAACGCTCCTTTATTGGACTTTATCTGGCAAAAAATAAATGCACACGCACACAGAAATTCTTTAATTAAATTGTTCTCTTGTATCTTCAATGAAGAGTTACTTTTGACCTGGAAGAACTTGCAGTCAGGATAGTAAATATCTGCTTTCAATTAAGTCACAGTACACGGTTGTCGAGGTACTTGAATGAAAGAAACAATACTGCATAACTACCCAAGTTCTGTGTTTAAAAGCACTAAAAACACTGTTAAGTCTCATTCTTGACCATCAGAAATCCTGTCTGCAACAACAACTGACAGCCTGGTTCAGGAGGTCACAGACAAAACTGGAGCTACCCTGCATGATTGCTTTAGACACCTACTCTCATGTCATTTTGAGATTTTGTAATTCCTTTAATTATCACAAGTACTGACCTGTTTACTGACTGCCTGGAATACTTCCTGTAAAGTCTGTATGACAGTTTATCAAATGGCTAACTGAGTGGCCTTCCAAGGCACCCAGATAACTATTTACATTCACATAGTTGCACTTGAAATGTTTGCTACACCAGAATTTTTGAGTTCCATTGACTAAGGATTTACAATGATTAATTCTTCACATGCAGAATTACACAAAAAAGTCTTTCTGGTTTTGAAGCATTATTTCTGTTATTTAAATGCTGCATCTATTGATGAATGACCTTTCTGTTTTATGCTTACTCTGCAGTTTGAAAGTTTTCCTTTGGGAATGAAGCCATTATGTACACTGTTGCTTCCTGTCAGATTGATTAACGGATCAGCTGTGTACTAGTTTCTTTACAACAGTAACGATCATGGAATATGACACAACGCTGTGAGACTACAGTGGAATACGTTTGCTGCAGTGTGCCATTCCACAGGTTCTGTGAATTAGGACAATATGCATACTGCTATATTCAGTCCCAGGAGTACAGTCGGCCAGTCAGCCATTTCATTCCCAAAGGCATTACGATAACAATTTCAGGCAACACGACACTGAAGTCCAAGCTGAATGTATTCAGAAGAGATATAATTGGTACACAACACATAAAAAAAATCTACCAAAGGAAAAAAGAAACAGAATACTTTAACAAAAATTGCAACTTGTTTAACAGGGTTGTTCTATTTGTAACATTCCCTTCAAAAGACCACTTTATTCTACAAAGCACTACATTTGGTCTTCTCTTCCACTGCTGTTGATTTCTTACATTTAATTTTATTCCTGGACATGATGGTGACAGTCTTCTTGAGTTGGTTAAGTTTACTTCTGTAGGCTTAGTTAACCTCAACTAATTAAATGCCTTATTTTTTTTTTTACTTTGTCTGCTACTCATCTGCTAAATTAACCTGCTTAAATCACCAAAATACTAGACTCCAAGAAAACAGCATTTCTCTTACAGAAACTGGGATCAGCTCTGGCTCCTTAACCTACTTTTGGAACTTTTTGGAAAACTGACCCTTCAAAGTCAAAACAGGACATGCCCATTCAGACACAGCCCAGTTCGCAAAGGTGTGCTTCAAGATTCCATTCCTCTTCACTACCTTTTTTTTTTGTCTTCACTAACAAACTATTATATAATCTTTCCCAACTTCTTCTTTCCTTTTTGCAGATAGCATGGTCCTCTACAAGTAGTGTAATTCCCTCTCTATAACCCAAGACCACTACCAGTCTGACCTGCACCTACTTAAAGGCTAATCCAGCACAAAATACAACTGAACCACTCAAAAAACAAAATTTGTTGATTTACCACTAACTCTCCTCCTCAAGAACATTAATCAAAGCAAAACGGTTCCCCATCAAACTAAGCTGACCTTCTACTTGGAACTCAACTCTAAGTTACTATGCCTAGAAACTCTCCCCTCACATTATGTCAAACCCCTTGAAAAAATACACTATTTGTACAACTGCATCACTACTCTCAAACAGCAGCCTATCTCACTACTCTTAAGATCCTTCCTCCTTTCCATAAGGCATGCCATCTCTTTGGCAGTCTTTCCCTCCTCTTTTCAAAGAAACCTACAACTTCTCCAAGTTCAAAAAGGATCTTAAAACCAATCTTCAGCTGTAAGCCATGTGGTCCTGTCTCCCAAAGTTTGCATCACCAAAACTTTTCACACCCTTCTGTTCTTAATCCCTTCCATCCCAAGGCATTCTAAAGCTAAAACTCTGTCTTAAGCTGTTTAAAACAATTATTTGATGGTAATACTACATAATAATTTTTACTCTGTAGTATTATGGATAATTATACAACAACCCCTCATTAATATTCCAAAACGTGCATGCTGATTGGTCAGCGTGCACGTTGTAAATCAGACTTATAGTAATGGAAAAAGGTTCAGTTGCCCAGACTTTTTCCATTAGTATGTCTTTTTTTTTTTTTTTTTTGTTACAGCAACAGAGAACGCAAGATCTCTATTGCTTTTTAGAAAGTGTCTCACTATGTTAAAGGAGTTTAACATAGCGAGACAACTTTTAAAAAAGCAACGGAGATCTTCCTTTCTCCGTTGCTTTTTTTAAAGCTGTCTTGCTATGTTAAACGGGTATGGGTAATGCTGGATTTACCCACGGTTGTCTTTGTTTGGCCATTCGGGCTTCGCCCTCGTGACCAAACCACACCAACCGTGGGTTATTGCTTAAATACTTTTTCTTCCTGCATGGTTAGAATATTGCAACCTTGCTTATGTTACAGTGCATATGAACTGGGCAAAGCTGAAATATGTTTTATAACTCTTGCAAGCACACTGCATTGTATACAAGTTAAGATTTTTATTTTATTGTCCTACTAGTTAGTAAATTGGTTCTGTATTATTTTGCTTCCTCATGCTATATTGTGCAAATTCATTTTATCACATTTGTTTTAGTTTCCTTTACACTTCCCATACACTGTAGATTCTTGACCAAGTCCTATTTTTACAAACAGCACTGAAGGTGATCAGAAATATGTTGCGGTATGGCTTGTTGTTACTTACACTGCAACAGGAGATGACATCATTATTTTAATTACTGATTCCCACAGACATGAGAAAATGTGTCACTGCAAGAATCATTAATTTGACAGTCTGGTATTACTGATGTCTTGACAGAGTAGAGTTCTTCAGCTATTTTTGTGTGTGTGAGTGTCTGTGCACGCATGTATATGCGAGTGTGCATGTGTGCTTCTGTTTTATTTGAGATAATCCTTTTTTGGACATTTCATGCCTTTTTTTCATACAAGCAAGATGCCTCCATATTACTATATTTTTCAGCCATATAACAATTGTATACTTTTTTCTTTAATGCACTGTGTCAACTCACAAAGTTTTCAATTGGCTATTACTATTGACTTTTGTTCCAGTAGTAAAGAGTACTATAGTTTGCTCCTTACTTCAGTTTTGAAAGTTATGCTATTCTTGAATTTATGCACAACAAATTAAAGACATATACCTAATTCTTTTTCTGGTTCACTTAAATAAGTGAAACAAATTTTTCTTATTATTTGTATTTAACTGAAAAAACAGGGTTCTATTTTCACATTTTTCTGTTACTCAACAGATATAAATTTCTCTTTTTTCATCTTATCTTCTGTACAACCCATCTTAGCAAATGAAGCAGGGTCTATGACTAAGGGAAAAGAAAAGAAATTAACAGAAAAACAAAACTGTGGAAAAGGGCAGACAAGCTTTTAAAGGATGAAAGAAAAGATGCTAATAAAAAATGAGAGAGCTTTAACTCAAATTTCAAGCCTCTTCTCATAAAATATTGAAATGCAGCCTGAAGTAATTTTCATCTTGCCTAGGGCTGAGTACATAGAGAAGATCTGAACAGGCTTGGTACTGTAGTGCTTTAAGGGATAGGGCTCCTTAACTGCATATGTAATTAGCTTAAACGTGTATCTAGGTGAACATACTCATGCGTAAACACAACTGTGCATGTGATCAGTGGATGCAAATCTATCATTGTGAGCACCTCAGTGTAGATATGTATCAATGTGCACCTGTGTTCACATATGTCTATAACTATGCATACATAGTTATATGCACATCCATATATGAATATCCATATATGCATATAACCATGTATACATTTGTCAGTTATTTACACAGAAATATAAACACAGCAGTATACAAGCGCATATATGTACATATATTAGTAGACACAGAAACTACTATACATATCAACACAAGTACATATTACTATATGTCTGGGCAAACATCTATGTAGGTGTTGCTTAGTGCATCCATTATAATACATCACACATATGAATGTGGGGATATATTAGTAACTAGCTAGCATAACATGGAAATTGCTGTGCTTCCTTTCTTTTGAGAATCATGGTGTGTTTTGGTTATACCACTCCTGACTCCTACAGATGGCCATCTCCTTTACTGGCAAAATGGAGAGCTGCCATATTGTTTAATGGCAGCACCCAGGATGAAGCATAACATCTCTAAGTACAACATTAATAGGAGAGAAAAAAGCAGCTGAACATTTTATAAAGCATGCATGTGCTCTGTCGTCCCACCACCTAAAATGACAATAAGTCACAAGGTCAAATATAACTTTATTAGTTCAATGTTCTTAACACATTTTTTATAATTTCAGAATGCATGAAACTACTGAACTTAGTATTCTGACACTAGGATAGTGCCACAAATGGAAACCATTCTCCTTATCCAGTCAACAAGCTTCCAGAAGTGCTGGGCATAAAGCAAGTATCTGTGAAACTGGATCAGAAGTTTCAATTTAGTTTGCCAAGTATATGCAAGCCAAATGACTTGGCCCCAATCAAAGGCATGCCTTTTTGCAGCATCATCTTTGAAATGCTTCAAGTCATTGCTTATATCTGTAACTTCAGAAATAATGCAATAGTAACTGGTGCTCTTAATAGGTTCTGTTACAGAGCAGCTGTCAGAGCATTTTATAGCACATAATCAGCAGTTTATGACTGAAACATTGTGAACAAATGCGTGATGTACTTAACACCAAGAAATAAATCCAGGAATACAATCCCTACTGCAGACTGTTAATACTGTGCGTCGATGATACTCGATTTGTAAAAACTGCTTTTAGCAAACAGTACTAACAGTCTGTTTTCAACTTTATGACTATAATGTAAAATGACTGACAAAACAGAAAATGCACTGTCAAAGTATGCAAAGTTTATTCTAAGTATATAATAAAATTACAAAAAATGCTTACTGGGAAACAGGCATCCAAGAAAAACTGAAAAACTCAGCGAACTACAAAAGTTCAAAGGCACCACATGTATACACAACACAGTGTTTCTCTCTCTCACTCACACACACACACACACACACACACACACACACACACACACACACACACACAAACACATACACACAGAAATTCATAAGGAAAAGCGGTTGCTTTGGCTGCAGATCACATTACTCAGGATGGACTAATGACCTAAATGATGTGGGAGGATGGAAGTCCAACCTGTTGCGATACCAAGGGAAAGCTAATGCTTTGGCTGCAGACATCATTACTCATGATGGACTAATGACCTAGGTGATGTAGGAGAAAGAAGTCCAACCTGTTGCAATACTGATGCCTTGGAGAAGAAGTGTATGGCGTGCAGTATGTGGGCCAAGTTCAAGCTTTGTTGTGTTGGGTTGCAACATGATAAATTTGCCTTGACATTTGCAACTGATATGAATTAAAAAGCTATTACATACATACAAATATTTCAAGCATGGACAATAATGCCTGCCGATATACTAGAACATATAGTTAGTAAGTGTCCAGGCTGTTTTTATAAATATCTAAACCTGTGCTTGCTGGAATCTAATTTGGTAGTTTATTCCATGCATCGATTACTTTCCCAGAGACCCAGTTAGCACTCTTCTCATTGCTACAGAATCTTTTTTTTTAATTTCTCCAAGTCTTTGTTTCTAATATCATGACTGGAATGGACCCCATCTAAGTCAAAATATGATTAAAGTTCGTGAAATTAGTATTGTATCAATCTTTCATGTTAGTGAGAAGTGCTCTTCACACCACCCACAATTTGCCCAGTAATGACTTATTCTGCAATACTTATGGAGTTACATGTATCGGTAACATATCTAAATATGACTGTAAATTCTATTTTATAAAACCGTTTTTTCCTACTATTATTGGAACTGTCTGGGTGTCCTTCTGCATTGCTCTTGTTTCTACCTGTAAATCCTGGTATTTTTATGACTTTTTGTCTCTTTGTGCATAAGGCATTGGGTGTAGCGATTTCAATGATCAATGTTACTAATGTCTTCTTTTCATGGACTACTTCACATCCATTTTTTGAACTGTTGGTAATGAGTGATCCAATGTGATATAAATTTCATCATTTTCTATAATGCTTTGTGGCTCATGTTTCCAGTGTTTTTCAGCTACTTCAGTATTATAATGTTTGCACAATCTCCAATGCAACAATCTTGCCACATTACTATGCCTTTCAGTATACAATCCTTCTGCCATTAGTATATCACAACCAGCAACAAGATGTGCGACTGTTTCCAATTCTGTTTCACAAAACCTACATCTGTCGGTTTTTCACACATGTTTAATGGACTTTGTAAACCAATGTGTACGTAGTCCACTAACTTGGGCCGCCAATATTAAACTTTTTCCTTAACCATTCCTTCATTCGATCCTGATCAACATGAGGTTGTTCCAAGACTGGGGTGCCTTATGTGCGGAGTCTGCATGTCCTCCCTGTGGTCACGTGGGTTTCCTCTGGGTGCTCCGGTTTCCTCCCACATCCCAAAGACATGCTGTAGGTGGATTGGACACTCTAAATTGGCCCTAGGTGTGAGTGTGTGCATGTGTGTGCCTCCTGTGGAAGGTTGGGCACCGTGCTGGCAACTCAACACCGTAAAACTCCACTGCCAGTCATGAGCGGAAAGGTGATCTGCTGTGGTGACCCCCTAACTGGGAAAAGCCAAAAGAAGAAGAAGAAGAGGTTTATATGTCAGAAGGCAATTTTGTGGTCTATAGTTTTTAGAATTGCTTGCATGTTCGCTCTTAAGTAAAAGTATTGTTTTTCCTGTTATTATCCAGGTTGGTGTGTGTACGGGCTGTGCATATAAATAGTTCTTACTCAAGGCTAAATCTTCATGTAAAGATGTTAATACTTTTAACCAGAAGTTAAAAGTGGTTTTCCAGTTAGGAGCTTTTCTTAACTCTGTTTCAATCTCTCTGGCCGTTACTTCATCCTATTTCATATCCTGTACATATGAACTTCTTATTCTTTCTTTTACTTATTCTATCCATTTAGCATCTTTTGAATCTTCTATATAGGTCGTCTGATGATTTTCTACTACTTTTTGATAACCTCAAATATTCACCAAGGTAGGTGTCTTTAAATGGTCTCTATACCTCAATAAGGTCACCACTTAAATATTTATGAGACACTGAAAAAGTTCAGATATTTTAGTCTTTCATAATAACTTAAATTTTCACATCCATGGATGCCCTTTGTATATTTACACTGTACTCTTTCCAGTTTACTCATGCTTGTTTTCTTATATGGTTTCCATGTTGTTTTTCTATACTCAGGTTTGGGTCTAATACACCTAATTAAACAATGGGGCCATCATTTCTGATTTCCTAGATTTTTACAAATCTTTTCATACAAGTTATAGTTTTATAACTATCATTAACCAACTGGTTGATATGATTATAAAAACTCAGAGCTGGATCTACTCATATACCCAGTACCTTAAATGAATTTACAGTTTCAATCACTGAGTGCTGTATTAAATATTCAACTTTAAATTCATGTCTCCCAAATCTCATGTACTTACTTTTTGATGTATTTATCATCATATTATTCTCCTGTGCCCAAATGATCAATTTAGTCAAGTTCTTTTGCAGGCTTGCCCTATTCTGTAGCAAATGGATTTGACTTCTAAAACAGTCCCACAACATTTGGAAAGTGGCATTTTTTACTTACTTTATATATTAGAATGCGTTAGTGCTGATTTAAAACCCTGTTTTATGCTGAGGTACTACTGTATCTCAAAATGGTCTGTCTGGTTCCCCTTGGTGAAATAATATATGGCACAGTACTCATTTTGGTATTAGTCCTGCTCATTCCAACTCTTATTCTCTGGGCTACTACACCGTAGTGTTTGGCTGCATCTGGCTATGTGTGCAGAACTTTGTGGCACCTCTACTGCCACACACATCTGTGACACTAGATTTAACACTGCTAGCTGTTGTTCCCTGGTGCATATTTTTCAGCCACTGCTGACTTTTTACTTCCCTGTTACATTGTGTCCTTACTGTGATAGTGTCACATATCTTGCTGCACTATTTCTACTTTTCTGTTCTGTATTTTTACACATGCCTGGAGTATACATCTTGCATACTGTGCTACAGCACCAAGACTTAGTGTTTCGAATGTTTTTGTAACATTCTCCTTACTGTATTATCTCCTTCACAGAATCATATACCATATTGCCTATTGCATTGCATCAACCACCCATGCTTAGAGTACCTGATGACTCTTATAACATTTTCCCTATTGTCTTACCTGCCTTACAGAATCTTGTGACATTTTGCCTATTACATTAACTAGCATTTGAAATATTTGCAACAGCTGTATTTATGACACTCTTGTACTATTCCTTTACTGATCATCTCTTGCTTTATTGCGCTGTGGTATCAATGGCTGATGTTCACTAGGTCCCTATTTATTCATTTATTTATTTATTGCCATTTGTTTACTGGGAAAGTTAAAATAAGCAAAGCCACTTTTCAGTGGATGTCCAGGGAGAAAAGCTCCACAATTACCAATATTAATAAGGATTAAAATGACAAAAGTAATAAACGTGAAATTAATTACAATGCCAAAGATGTACACACAGTGGTCTTTTCTGGTCCAATAACAGGTTTACACAGTATTGTTTATATCATTACAGCATGAAATAGACATAAACAGATAAGTACAGTAAAACAGACTAGACTGTACAATAGTGCATAGTTGTACAAAAATATACAAGAAAACTGTTCATCTTGCATTTTAGCTGCAACACTAGCAAACATAAGAGGTTAGATGTGAAAAAAGATAAACTACAGAAGGAAAGAAAAGAAAGAAAAAGAAATAGTCAAAAGAAAAGAAAAGATTAAAGATATAGTTGACGTGAGGAGGAAATAATGGAAAAACTAAGAAAAAGAGAAGTAGGGAAAAAGTGAGATAGTGAGGAAGGAGGTAACAGGAATTTTGAGTAGATTATATGTGTCTGAGGACGCAGAACTATTGTGTTATACAGTACACTTGTTGAAGAGTGTAAATTCTACTCTGGGGATGTACAGGTGCAATGCCATTTACTAATGCAATGTCATCTTAGTTGAAATGTGAAACCTTTCAAGGGGTATTGATCTCTAATGACGTGCACTATATTGAGTTATATGGAGCTCTGCTGCGCTAAGTAGGACTTTCTGTGTTACATAATAATTAAAGGAGAGGCAATTATCAACCCAGATTCCAACGCCTTTATTTTCATTTTCAGAGTAGGGTGTTGTTTATGCTGTATACTGGGGAAGGGTTATCTACCAAATGTGACAATATTGCACTTTTTATCATTTAATTTGCACCATTTTTAGTACACCAGGTATTTACAAGTACAAGTTCATGCTAAAGAGCTTGGGTATCACAGTAGGGCTTGACAATGACTCCCAGTTTACAGCTGACTGCAAACTTGGTTAACCAAAGTTCTTGGTTCATGATCTGGAGATCAGAAAAGTAAATGCTGAACAAAACAGGTTCCAGTACTGAGCTCTGCTGAATACTAATGGCGACTTCATACTCCCTAATAAGGCACCTGCTACCCACACAATATGGCATCTGTCTTTTAGCCAAACTGCTATCTACCCTACCATAATGGGATTTATTTGTAAAGTATTAAATGTTTTAACTATGTTCGTGTGAGAGAGGACATCATACACCTTGGCCAATTCAAGATATGCTATACGGACAGCACAGCCACTGTCAACAAGCTGTGGTACCCTTTCAAAGACATTATCCACATTCATTACACAGGATCTTCTCTCGAGGAAGAAAAATTGCACAAGGCTACTCTATTGAGATTAGTAATAGCATAATTTATCAGGTCAGTTATATATTCCATGGCTTTGCAAAAGACTTATCAGGCTAGTGGGCCAATAAATATTGAGGTCAGTGACAGAGCCACCCTTGTAGGGTGGCATCATTGTTACGGTGTGCAAAATCTCAGGGCAAAGCCACTGGCTAAACTCAGGTTAAATAGCGCAAGGAGCACCTCTACCAGGGCTTGTTTGTTACTATGTATTAAATAGCCAGGTATATTATCAGGTTCCCATGGAGGAAGTATTTTTAGTTTTGGAGAGCACCTTCATTACATGTTCTTCAGTGATGATGGGGAGTCTGAGAGATTCAGGGATAGGTGGGATTTGGACATACCTCTCAACCTCTTAGAGCAAGAAATCTGGACAAAGCCATAAACAAAAGTGGGACAAGGGCCCAAAAATAGGGACACATTTTTTCAAGTCTTAGTCAATTTTCAGAAGTTATCCTTTCTATGAGGGTCTTTTAATCTGTTGTATACTTTAAGGTTATTGTTCTTTTATTGTAGAATTTATTTATGCTGGTGGATCACCATAGTGGATTGTTTTTTTAATTTTCCATTATATTTAGTTTTGTCTGGTATTGCCAGTTCTTTGTATTTATGTAAGTGAGCACAGCACTTCTTTGTGAATTTACCTGCTGCTATAACTGAATTTTGAAACTTATTCATAGAATATGATGAGATTAGTATATTTGAAATCTTTGAAATGTGAGATATCAGTTTCAGTGGGTTAGAGGTCTTGAAGATGAAGGTTACTAGTTTATAGTACACGAAGAAGCTATACTCGTAAAGACCGCATCAAGAATATTATGTCCTCTAGAGGGTTTGTTAACAATCTGGTCCAGGGAGTTTTTGTTTATTAAATTTAAGAACATTTGGGCATATCCAACATTGGAGTTACAGTACTCCATTTTACTGACGGGTAGTTAAAGTCTCCCAAAATAATGGAGATCTTATTTATATGGAGTTCATCAAGTACATTTAGGAACTTTTACATGATTTTTAGGGAATATAGTATTCTTTTATAGGCTATAAACTGAAGTTGGTCTTGTTTGGTGCTACAGCTCATGGACAATGACCATGTCATATTCATACCTGGAGTCACAGCCACAGGCAAACATACAGCCCATCACTCCCTTTTAGACAGATCATGGGTCATAACATTCCATAACATCACACAGCATATGCCACCTGACATTTTTAGATCAGCCATAGACCCTCAGTCTATCTCTGCCCCAGTTGTTCCTAATCTTCTAAAACTAGGCACCCTGACACATTATATAAACTGCCACATACCTACTAATGTCCATTTGCTGTTAGCACAGAGTAAGTCCACAAGTTATAGATGCAAATACTTATTACAACTAGAGGCAATCCTCTCAGATAAACAAATTATCAGCATCTGTATGATCATCAAACTTTCATATTGCAAAACAAACATTACAACCATCCTATGCTGCTATATGGAGTTCTCTGAGTACGTCTCTCAGGCTGGAAGGCAACTACTCTTGAGCAGTGTCCTATCATCTCCGAAAATGATGCCATGATACAAGCAAACGATGATTAACTCTAATAACTGCCATAGCACTTGGTGTCATTCTGACCGGGTGCAATGTGTGGTTAGTACATGCAGACTCACTGTACAAAATAAATGTTTATCAATACATAAACTGTGCACATAGCCACTAACACCACCAAAAACAATATTTTTGTGTATTGCAAATGACACCATGTATCCCCAGAAGCCAAGGCTAATGACTCCTGTCCACCATCCTGATACTGCTGCCAAAACAGCATACAGCACACCCATACTGAGCCACAGAATGCCACAGAGGGTATCTTTTGTGTCTTCGATGCACACATCCACTACTTTTGACACATTCAGGGTGCCTTACTAACCATGACCGACAAAGACAGTAACATTTGCACCCTAGACTGGTAATAAGGACCATCTCTGTCAGCACCATTGTTGATCACCTGCATGTCTGGAACAGATACCACCTGTTATTGCTCTATGGCAACATCAGTAGTCATGTGACATTTGTGTACCATGCCCATCACTACTGACACCTGCAATTTCAGAAAATACAAGATACCATGGTGAACACAATAACATATGCTACTAGACTGCCCATGTAGCAGGTATTGCTGCGGTGTTCAATGCAACAAATGAAGTTTTACCCAGACTTTCCCCTCAGGGGCGGCAGAAAATCTTTGCAGCTCTGAGATGCCCATGGAAAACAAATGCGCATAATGCCTGATGAATTACCCCACACTCAGTAAGTCTAAGAGCAGTATTGCCAGACCTCTATTAGGTACGACTAACCTGTTATGTCATACACATAAACACATGGGTAGGGGGGCCAGGGGCATCCCAGCAGCAGCATCTAGACATCTATCAGAAATAATGTGTGGTACATCATCTCCAGAGTCAGTTTGGCCCAGCCAACTACGTCTGTGAGTACTGTTGGCACTAGGGCACTACACAATTGTCCTGTTCTGCCTTCCTCTGGCACTGATGCCCTGTAGAAAGACAGCCACATCTGCTCTAACTATTGGTCTGTGCCCCCTCTACTTAACTGATATAGTCTATGCTGCATAAGGGCTTGCAGCAGGATCTAAATTTTAACAATGATAAAACTTTTCAGCCTCTGTCTGCCTGGATGTACTCTGAAAATACCGATCACTGTATAAACATAGTGAATACAGTAATGCATATTTATTGTGTGCCCAGAGCAGACCTGCTTCATACAGGTATATATTTAGAGCATCTGGGTCCTAGCAGCACTGGTATTTTAGATCATGCTACTTCCTGACAGGAGATAACATTTTAAATGACTTGGCAAGAAAGGGCATTTTACATTAGA
Organism: Protopterus annectens; assembly: GCF_019279795.1. Taxonomy (NCBI): domain Eukaryota; kingdom Metazoa; phylum Chordata; order Ceratodontiformes; family Protopteridae; genus Protopterus; species Protopterus annectens. Next base: position 892,041,578 of record NC_056746.1, read on the forward strand.
TAAAAAAAAAAAAACACTGTAAAACCTCCAAATGTGACAGACACAGAACAATGTACGGATGCAACTACCCTGAACTTCTTTGCCACCAGTTAGAACACTACTTTTGCTAGTTGGTCTAAATGACTTGTTGCTGTGCTAAATACTTAGCCACCAGACTATTTATTTATTTTATTTATTTATTTGACATTTGGTTACCGGGAAAGTCCAGCTGGTTAAGAAACTCATTTTCAGTGGAGGCCTTGGGAAAAATGCTCCAGTACAAGGAAAGTAAACATATCTTTTACATAATTAACAGCAGAAACAAACCAGAGAAGAAATGTCAAAATACAGAATAACACTAGAAGGAAAAAAAAACATATGCATACATTTAACATGGAAGATAAATTATGAGCATATCAAACACACATGCAAATTGTTACCTTGATGATCAATAATCATATATCTGCAGACGTGTTTAAACAGGAAGTTAAGCAAAATATGGGGATGGGATATTTTTACAGGAAGCATGTTAGTACTGTCAGGGGATTACATAGATAGGTGAGATGATCATAAATAGAGACTGTACAATTGGTTAGGAGGTACTCACTTATTAGTAGAAGCAGCAGAAAAGTATAGATAGAGCAGGAAGTAAGAGGCATGATGGATGGTAATATGGGGGGAATGGAAGAGTTGAGGTAGACATTCAATAAAAGGATGGTAGGTTGATCCTTCAGCATAGTTAGATTAGAGAATAGGTAGATTACAGTAGGTGGAGGAGAATGGAAGGAGGAAGGTAGTACTTTGTAGAGGTGGTAACAGTAGTATAGATAGAGGTGGTGGAGATGAGGCACGTGGGGAGGAGGTGTTAATGGAGTAATCTAACTAGGGTGAAGTGAAGGAGGGGAGTCAACTAGGTTTGGAGCAGGGACAGATGCGTAACCTAAGTAGGTAATCTTTTAGTTTACATTTGAATTTCCTGAGGTTGGAGGTAGTTCCGATATCCAAGGGTAGAGCATGCCATAGTTTGGTTACAGAATAGGAGTGCAGACATTGTTCGGCAGTTTTGTTTGGTTTGTAAAGTGTTAGAAGCAGTTTATCTTCAGAGTAGAGAAACTGGCTATTTGTGTAGATTTGAAGTACTGAATTTAAGGTGGGGCAGACGTCAAGGACTATAGATAATTTTATGGGCAATTGTTATTTGGAGGTAGTTAAGGTGTTGCAGGAGTTGGATAAATGCAGCAAAACACTGGTGTTTGTAATATGATATGCCTATGGGAAATTTAGTGATTTTGTTATAGCAAGATTTGAGTTTATTTTTTTTAGAGTATTTTGAAGGTTGGGTAAATGGGGGCAATATACAATAAGGAGGGTAGCAAGTAGGTGGTAGCTAATGTTGGTTTGGTAGTTGATTCCATGAAGGTTTTGTGCTAATAGAGCATCCCTAGTTTGTGGTGTGTTATTTGATGGTGTTATGTATATGGAGATCAAAGGTTAGTCCATTATCTATAGTTACTCCTAATAGTTTAGTGTATGGGACCACTTCAATTTTTGTGTCATTTAACAAAAATATCTTAAAAGTCAACTGAGAGTGACCTTGGTGTAAATAGGAGAAGTTTGGTTTTGCTGGGGTTAAGTAATTATTGAGCCAGGATTTGATGAAGGAGAAGGAAGTTTGGGTAAACTATCTGGAGGAGTACAAAGTTGTTGGAAGAGCAGATAAGAAATTAGTCATCGGCGTATTGGACTATAGAACTTGGGCAGGGAGCAATATGGAGATTATTTACGAATGTATTGAAGAGGAGGGGTCCAAGGATGGAACCTTATGGAACTCCTGTTTTGTAAGTTAAATATTGAGAGAGACAGCCTTGCCATTTTACACATTGCTGTCTGTCGGACAGGTACCTAGTGAGCCATTGCAAAAAGGGACTACACAAGCCAAGGGAAGAAAGTTGGTGTAAGAGTTTAGGGTGTGAGACAGTGTCAAAAGTTTTCAAAAGATATTGAAATAATGCTGAGGTTAGTTGGCCAGAGTGTCTAGCTTTGTTAATAGTGTCCATGAAGGATATAAGTGCCGTTGTTGTACTATGAGCTGGCCTAAAGCCGTGTTGTGAGGATATTAATAGTTCATTGCAGATAAGGTGGTGAAGGAGTTGTTTATATACACATTTTTCTAAGAGTCTGAAGAGAGGAAATAAGATGGCGATCGGGTAGAAGTTAGAAAGTTCAGTAAATTTTCCTCCTTTGTGTAATGGAGTAATGATTGATTTTTTCCAAAGGGAGGGGACATGCGATTCTATGATGGATACATTAATAAGAATGCTGACTGGAAAGGCAATGGCATCAGTGGCAATTTTCAAGTATTCGACTGGAAGGTTATCTGCAGAAAGAGAGCAAGTTTTTATTTTATGTAGTTGGTTGTGTATATAGTTAGTGGATACAGGACACAGTGAGAAGTATGCAGGTTTAGAGCCTGTATCTGAAACATTTTGAGAGGAGAGGGATGGAGGTGCAATATGTTTGGATGATGTCAGGGAAAGAGGAGTGTTGAAGGTTTGTGGAGTTGAGACTAGGGGGTTTGTTACGATCAATGACAAAGTTAGCTATACTTTCTATAAAATGATTATTAAACAGTTCAGCAATTTGAGACGGAGATTTGTCTGTGAATGGGGTAGGATTTTGTTTACAGCCTGGAGTGAGAAGTGATGATATAGCAAGCCAAAATTTTTTGTGGTTGTTTTTGTGGTCAGTTACTTGTTGAGTAAAGTACTGTTTCTTATCAAAAGTTATGAATTTTTTTTGCCTGATTGCGAAAATGTTGGTAGTTTTGTAAATTTAGGTCATTTCTATTTTTCTGCTATTCCTTCGAAGTTTTATCTCTGTTTACTAATAATTTTTTGTGGACTTTGTTAGCCATGGTGCATGGCTGATTTTAGTTATTTTTGTTTGAAGCACAACTAAGTTATTAAGAGTGTCCAAAAATAATTTGTTAAAGTAATTAACTGGGTCATCTAGGGGTGGTGTTTTCAAAGTGCACCAGTTTAAGGTTTTTAGTATACCAATAAAGTGTTTTGGTTGAAGTTTGTTAGGTTACGGGAAGTTTTGTAGTTATGGCCTTTGGATAAATGAGTGGCTGACCTGCAAGTATATGCTGGAAGGTGGTTGCTTAATGTGTCTGGGAGAGTACTGGAACTGAAATATTTATTTAGATCTGTGACCAAGATCCAATCTAGAACTGATCCTTGGATGTTAATTTTAGGAATTCTAGTTGCAGTTGTAATAAGTTGCGTAAATCCAAAAAGATTTATACTGTTGTCTGGGAAGTCTGAGATTAAGTTTTGCCAGTTAATATTAACATCGCCCATGACTATTGTTTCATTGGATATATTTTGCGATATCCAGGACAGGATGTCCTCTAGTGTGGGATTATTGTTACCAGGGGGAATGTACAGAACTGTAATACAAAGCTGTTTGGATTTATTAAGTTATAAGAAGGCTATAAGGAACTCAGCATTACTAAATTTTGGAATGGGCTTGGAGTAGGGTACTATTGTAAAGCTATTCCTCCTGCTTTTTTGTAAGTTCTGTCAGATCTTATTATGTTGAGCCTGAAGGAAATAGTTTGGCGTCTTGTATATTTGGCTTTAGCCGTGTTTCTGTGATTGCGGGTATATCTTGGGGGTGTTGAGATAGCCACATGTGGAAGTCTGCTAAATTATTACAGATGTTACATCTGTTTAATGTGATTAGGAATAGAGTATTAGAGGAGAATGTATTATTAGAAAGGGAGTTTGGACATTGAGGTAAAAGTGTGAAATGGGAGGCATAATAGTTGATGCTGATCAGTTTTCTTTTTGATATTGGTTTTGAGAGAAGCAGAAGTTTAGAATTAAAGTGGAGAACAGCTTTTTATATTTTATAACTTAGGTAGGCTAGCTAATATAGCAAAGTAGCTTTTTGTTTGTTTTTCATATCCTGTGAGAAGTGCCTCATTGGGGCTGTATTTTTTTAATACTTTTCTCTTTCCTGGTCTTCTGGTCTTGTATTTTATTTTGCTACCTAGAGTTCATGTCATCCAAGAAGGGAAAATGTCAGTGTGGGAGGCAGATTCCCCGTAAAGATCATCACAAACAATGCCTTTATTGTTTGGGTGCTTTCCATGACCATACATCTTGTAGCATCTGTAAGGCATTTGTGCCTAAGACACTCAGAAGCAGTTTGTCTTCCCTGGACATTTATCTTGAAAAGCAATGGCTTAAACAGTTAGCCCAGGGTACCATGGCAGAATCCTTTAACCCCAAGTTACTCCCACTAGGTAAGATGGCCAAGAAGTCTTGGCCAGATTCCTTAGCTGTTCAGCCTGCAATGGATGTCCCTCTAGAATAGCTCTGTAGGTCATTCAGTGTCTATGTTGGATTCCTCTGCCTCGACCCTGCTGGAGGTTGGCATAGATTTGTCCTTCCGCATATCCTCTGAGGCTTTGCAGGTATCTGCTCTGGACATAGAGGGGGAACTCCAGTTGATTATCTTGGTGGGTCCTAGAGGTATTCCACATATATTGATCAAGGAGGAGGTTCCAGGTTATCTTATGGAATCTCGCCAAGGGTTGCAACCTTCAGTATTTGTCAGAGCTGATGTCCCTTCCAAGAAAACTAAAGCATGCTTTAGTCTGTCCTAAGGATTGTGAAAGGGAATAGCAAGCATTTACTCAGCACCTATTTTCTGCGTTGAAAGCCCTAAAGCCTCCTCAATGGGTTTCGGTACCTGCTCTTCCTTTGACCTCTACCCCTTCTAAATGGCTTAAGGAACCAGATTCCGTGGATGAGGATTCAGTGTCTGATGAGGGGTCTTTGTCCTATTCTTCACAGATGCCTTCACCTTTGACTTATAGTTCTGATGAAGATTCTGTTAGCCCCAAGTCCCCTTTTGAGGAATTGTCCTTTGGGGACAAAATTTCTGGGATGATGGAATACTTTACGTGAAATTCTTCTCAAGTATCGGATATTGAGAGAAGATATTATGAGTTGCTTCCAGTGATAAACCATCTGTAGTTCTTCCTCTATTAGCTGCCTTGTTAGATACTTTCATTGCTGCTTTCAACTGTCCTGATTCTCAGCCTCCTGCTCCTAATAAACCTGACAGGTTCTATAAGGTTCCTGAGGATTGTCTGTTTAAACATCCTTCTGTTGATCATGCCGTGGTGTCAGTCTCTTCTGACAAACCTAAGCTTTTTCCCTCTTCCAAACATTTGCCTTCTGATAAGGATGGTAGGGCAATGGAGAGGATTGGTAAGAAAATTTACACTCTTGTACTTTGGCCATTAGGGCTGTTAATTACCATACCCATATGACCAGGTATACTCTGGCCTTGATTGCTCAGGCTTGTCAGGTTATTCCTGATTCTGAAGGCAAATCCTCTGTCTTATCGTTTTTTAGGTTCTGCTTCTCAAGTGGCTCGCCACACTAAGTGTAGCTATGATACTGCCAACACCTCTTCTAGGACTGTGGCTTTTGGGTCTGTCACAAGGTGTTATTATTGGCTTTGAATTCAGTCTCTGCCTGAGGATATTAAGGCCAATTTGTTGGATGCTTGTTTGGATAATAAACATCTTTTTGGGACTGCTGCTGCTTCTGACATTTTTAAGTCTCTTCAAGAGAAATGCAAAGCCTTAAACATATTTTTGTCTCTCCTATTCCTAAGTTTCAGAGAAATTATCCTTCTAGATCTGCTTTTGTTCACAGGCAGCCCCACCAGGCCTCCAACAGCAGAAGAGTGGGAGGTGGGCCCCCTCTGCTACGGCTTCTCAGATTTCTGTGTCCCAGAAGCCTCCTTTATCTGATAAGCCTGCTTCTCTTTGACAGTTCACTCCCCCCTTCTTTTAGACTAGGTTCCTTTGTTCCTTCGACTTTCCCTTTGTCTTCCAGTTTGGCGTCTCATTACTTTAGACTCTTGGGTTCTTTCTATCATCCATCAGGGCTGCTTCATGGTATGAAAGTCTCTCCCTGCATTTTAAGGTATTCCTCAACCTCCTCTCGAGCAACTTCCTCATTTCCCAGAGGTTTTAGGGTCCCTGGTAAAAGAAGGAACCATTCAGCTTGTCCCCCCTTCCCAAGTGGGAAAGGATTTTTATTCCAGGATGTTCCTAGTCCCTTGAAAGGAGGGCACCTGGAGGCCTATTCTGGATCTCTCCTAGCTCAACACCTTTATCAAGGTCCCTTCTTTTTGAATGCTTACTCTTCAAATCTCATTCTCTTTTGTTACCCCCAGGCTTTTCTGGTGTCCTTGGATATGAAAGATGCTTACCTTCATATCGATATTCACCCTCTTTTCAAGAAGTTTTTACATTTCTCTTTGTCTTCCTTTCATTTTCAACTCTCTGCTTTGCCTTTTGGCCTCTCTCCTGCCCCAAGGGTATTCACAAAATGCCTAGCTCATGTGATTGCTTTCTGCAGGCTCTAAGAAAATCAGATTTTTCCTTATATTGATGACCTGTTGATTCAGGTGTCTTCCTCCAAAGTCTGGAATTTACTATCAACTTCCAAAAGTCCATCCTGATTCCCTCTCAGGATCATGTGTATCTGAGATACAAGATTCATATAGTGCCAATGTTTCCTGTCTTCCACCTTAAACAGTTTTGTCATTGACAGCCTTCTTTCAGTCTCTTCTTCCTCTGACTGCCATGTCAGCCAGGGAGTTTCATCAGGTCCTGGAATTTATGGTCTCCTCTATTCCAATGCCTCCTCTTGCAAGACTGGATATGCAGATGCTTTAATAGTACCTAAAGTCAGTTTGGCTACAGCATTGTCATGCTCTGGACTTCAGTGTACCTGTTCTTTTCTATCTAAAGAGGAATTTGAGTGGTGGATTCAACAGTTTGTGCTCAACCCAGGCTGGCCCATTCAGCCTCCAGTTCCTTCTCAAAAACTAGAAACAAACTGGCTGGCAGCAAAAAAGAAAGGCAGCAGTGAAATAAACAATGTATTAGTGCTTTCGTCTGATATAATCACCAAACTTCTTCAGATAAACCTCCATTCAAATTACAGCTCTTATATATCCCATCACATGACATCACATAAAGCAGCAGCCAATAACAAAACCAATACAGACATGGGATGGGGGGATTCTTTTTGTCACCTGAAAGTTCAGGGTCTTTGGCATCTCCATCAGCAGTCAGATAATATCAACATCAAAGACATGAGAGCTTGGATTCTGGCCCTTCAAACTTTTCATCCCATGTTCTCTCCAGGTCCCTTGAAGGTGTACACATACAACACTACACTGATACAATATGTCAACAAGCAAAAAGGCATAAAATCTTACCTCCTCTGCAGGATGGCTCTTCAGGTTTGGGAGGTGGCACTCAGTTATCAGGCCTTCAGAGCACAATCTAGTGGCAGACTCTCTGAGCAGGTCAAAAACACAGGCTCACGAATGGGTGCTTCACAGAGACATGCTTCTGGACATTGTTCATCGGTGGGGTATTCTTAAGGTAGATCTTTTTTGACTCCCCCTCTGAACAGGCAGTCTCCTCTCTTCTGTTCCAGAGTGCCATGTCATCTGAAGTGGAAGATAGACACCCTTTCTTTTCCTTGGAAGTGGATATTTCTCCATGCCTTCCCCCCTTCCTCTACTTCCAAGAGTCCTGCAGGAGAGTCAGCTGTACTCCCTAAAAATCTTGCTAGTTACTCCCTTTACACCAAGACAGGACTGGTTCTCCCTCAATGCATCTGGCTAGGGGCAATCACCACAAGTTGGATCTCCTCACACAGTACAAAGAGTCTCTCATCCATCCTCACTTGTCCACTCTTAACTGACACTGTGGATGATGTGGTTTTGATCCCTTTCAGGCACCTCTTTTCTGAGGACATGCTCAGAGTTTAGCAGGAGGCAAGGAAACCCTCTACCAGGAAATCTTATACATCCAAATGGAAAAGATTTTCTACCTGGTATCATGCTTGTAGCCAGCACCCTTTTTCAATGAAGGTCCCTGTGGTCCTCTCTTATTTGTGCGAGTTGCTCCAGTCTGGCCTGATCTGTTCTTCTGTGAAGGCCCATTTGTCAGCCATTTCTGCTTGTCTGCCCTTGAATCCTCCTTTGACTTCTTGTTTTGAAGTCAAACAATTTCTTAAAGTTGTCCTGCATATTAGGCGTCCAAGGAAACCTATTCCCCCTCCTTGGAACCTTTATTTTGTTCTGTAAAATTGACTCAGGAAACTTTGTACCTAGAAGACTGTTTTGTTGCTGGCTCTTACTTCTATTCAGAGGGTTTCTGAGCTCCAGGCTCTTACGGCCATCCCTCCTTTTTTGCCTTTTTCACAGGGACAGAGTGTTCCTTTGTAATAATTCATGCCAAAGGTAGTAAATGAGCTGTCCTTGAAACAGTCGGTACAACTCCCTTCCTTTTTCCCTTCTCCTCTGTCTGCTAGTGAGTGAGAGGGTGCTGCATACCTTTGCACAGACAGCTCAGGTACTATTTGGATAAAACTAAGACCATTCATAAGTCTGATCAGCTTTTTGTTTCCTTTCATACCAGGACAATGGGTTTGGCTGTTTCTAAGCAAACAATCTCCTCCTGGATATCTATGCCCATTTCCTTTAGTTATTCTTTTCATGGAAAATCTCTGCCTACTTCTGTTAGAGCTCATTCCACTAGGGCTGTTGCCTCTTATGGTGACTTCTTTAAGGGGTTGGACACCAGTTCCATCCTTGAAGCTGCTATTTGGTCTTCAGTGCTCATCTTTACTAAGCATTATAAGTTTTAAGTTTTACATGTTTATGTAAGGTTGAGGATTCTGCATTGTTTGCATTTGCTAGTATAAAGCACTTCACAACTATAAAATACAAAGTGCAAAGGAATGGGCCATCCAGTTCATAAACTCACGACTCAGAGTGGAGCCCATTATTAATTCTTCCATATCATGCACTACTTTCATTCCATTATGGTCTGGTTCTCAGTTTGTGATGTTACTGTGCTACTATAAAAAAAGGTAAATATGACATTAAAATATATTGACGGTTGAGCACCTACACAACAGCCATGCTCCTGCAACTGTGGTAACAGGTTACAGGAATAAAGGAATAATGTGTGTCCATGCATACATACACATCTGTACATGTGGCGACAGGTTAAAGGAATGGTTATGTTTTGTTATGATTCCATCTACCCCATAGCTATGTATGCATATGTGATGACAGGTTACAGGAATAATGTTTTACATTCTGTTATGTTTCATCTACCTTGTTGTCATGTATATGTACACATTTGTATATGTGGTGACATGTTACAGGGATAATGTTTTACATTTTGTTATGTTTCCTTCTATGTTGTTACTATGTATGCATATACATCTGTATTTGTGGAAACAGGTTACTGGAAAGTTTTACATTTTGTTAAAATTCAAGCTACTTTGTGACCAAATATGCATGCCTATCTATATATGTGGTGACAGCTTACAAGAATAATGTCTTACATTTTGTGATATTTCCATCTACTGTGTACCCCCAGGGTTGGGAGGCTGGCCTAATGGTTAAGGTATTCGCCTTACAAACACAAGGTGCAGGGTTTGAGTCTCACAAGGGATAATTGGCTAGGCTTAAAATGTCTCACAAGGGCAGTTAGCCTAGTACTAATCTATGAACCATACATGCATACACATCTGTTCAAGTGGTGTCAGGTTAAAAGAAGAATGTCTCACTATTTGTTACATTTCTGTCTACCCTGAAGTCATGTATGCATACACACCTGCACATGTAGTGACAGGCTATAGGAATGTTTTACATTTTATGTTTCCATCTGCCATCTCACCGTGTATACATACACATCTGTAAATATGGTAACAGGTTACAGGAAAGTTTTGCGTTTCCTTCTACCCTCTGGCCATGTGTGCATACACAACTGTACATGTGGCGACATATTAAAAGAATAATGTCTTACATTTTGTTATGTTTCTATCTACCCTGTGGCTATGCATGTGTACACATCTGTACATGTGGTGACAAATTAAAAGAATAATGTCTTACATTTTGTTATGTTTCTATCTACCCTGTGGCTATGCATGTGTACACATCTGTACATGTGGTGACAAATTAAAAGAATAATGTCTTACATTTTTTATGTTTCTATCTACCCTGTGGCTATGTATGTGTACACATCTGTACATGTGGTGACAAATTAAAAGAATAATGTCTTACATTTTGTTATGTTTCCTTCTACCCTGTGGCTATGTATGTGTACACATCTGGATATGGCATTACAGGTTACAGGAATAATGTAATGTTTTACATTGTGTTATGTTTTCATCTGCCTTGTTACTACATATGTGTGCACATCTGTAGATGTGCTGACAGGTTACAGGGATAATGTTTTACATTTTATTTTTCCTTTTAACCTGTCACTATGTATGCATATACATCTGTATATGTGGTGACAATTTACAAGAAGATCGTCTCAAATTTTATGAAATTTCCATCTATCTTGTCGCCATGTATGCATACATCTAATCATGTGGTGACGGCTTACAAGGACAATATATTATATTTGGTTATGTTTCTGTTTACCCTGTGGCCATGTATGCATACACATCTGTACAGGTGGTGACAGGCTACAAGAGCAATGTTTTACATTTTTCATGTTTCCACCTAATTTGTGCTTATGCAGGCATGCACCTCTGTATAGTACGTGTCAGGCCAGAAAGTATTCAAGGCAAACAAAGGTAGAGGATACAGCCCTGGTACACTTGTTTTGCTGCTGCTGTGAATCACAATTGATTTGGGCTTTATCTGTGAAATTCCTGGAATACTAATGCTATACACTGCAGACTATGTTTGCAAGTCTCCCTCAAAGATAACAGTTACAGCTGGTTATTACAGCTGACCTGATGCACCAAAAGCAAGTCAGAAAAACCTGCAGTGAACAAATATACAACAGATATTCAACAGACTTTATGGAAAAATAGGCATGTATAACTTTGCTTTGGGCTGTGACCAAATATATTTCATTATGCATGAAGACAGAAATGTTGATATTTACTTTGATAGTCACTAAACAATAACATGAACTCTTTCCATCTTAACCACAAAGTCAAGTTTCAGTGCTCCTTACTTTATTTCTTTCTGAATATATTTCACTTCCAGTTTCATTGTCTTTAATGTGTTACAGGAAATCATTTAGTATAAATCACTGTTTTAATATAAAATAGTATGTGCTGCTTGCTTTCATTATCCTCCAATGTCTGTTTTATTTAACCCTGTTTTAGTATTTGTTTTTGCATAGCTTCCCTTGTTACATTTCCAGTCATTATTATATCATCGTTAGACTAGTAAATGCTATTTATTTCAACTGTTTCCATTAATCTGAAGTTGATGTTGTATAATGTAAAATTACATTTATAATCAACATAGTGTACCTTAGAAGCATATTCTTTATGTTGATAACGGCTGCACATTTTCTTCATCAAACTGCACTAGAAATTGTTCTTCCCAGCCAGACATTAACAAATGTAAAGAATAAACTGGTGGAGACATTAAAGGCGGTATTGGGAGCTTCGTTTTCTTCTCACACCTCTAGTACCTGGAGGTCGGTGTAATGTCATTGAATAAACTGCTCATCCCCAAGAGGTACCACACTGCTGTCTTAGATACCCAGCAGGTAGGGCACAGTGCATTGCCAGAAATCACTGCAATGCTGTCTTAAGTAGTCATTAAGCAGTGTATGGACATAGTACATCACAGGGAGGTACTGTACTGCTGTTGTAGGTATCCAGCAAGCACAGCACAGAAACACTGCTTCTCCGGGAGGCACAACACTGCTGTCATATATACCCAACAGGCAGTGCAGAGACACAATACCTTATAAGGAGGTATCATATGATGTTGTAATATCAAGCAGGTAGATCACCAATGGCACCCAGCATTCAGTGCACAACCATAATACATCTCCAAAAGGTACCACACTGCTGTCCCTGGTTCCTAGCAGGTAATGCATGGATACAGTACACCACCAGAGGTACCACACTGTTATTGTAGGTACCAAACAAATAGTTAATGGAGAGAGTAGAACAGCAGGAGGTACTACACTGCTGTCCCTGGTTCCTAGCAGGTAATGTATGGACACAGAACATCATCGGGAGGTACCACACTGTTATTGTAGGTATCAAACAGGTAGTTCATGGAGAGAGTAGAACAGCAGGAGGTACTACACTCCTGTCACTGGTTCTGAAGAAGTAATGCATGGATTACATCACCAGGAGGTCCCACAGTGCTGCTGTAAGTAGCATGCGGGTAGCTAGGAAACAATGCCTCACCAGAAGGAGGTACTACACTCCTGTCACGGTTCTGAAGACGTAATGCATGGATTACGTCACCAGGAGGTCCCACAGTGCTGCTGTAAGTAGCATGTGGGTAGCTAGGGAAACAATGCCTCACCAGAAGGTACCAGAGTGCAGTTACAAGTACCCAGTATGTAGTTTATATAGCCAGCACATCTCCAGGAGGGATCATGCTGCTGTCATAGGTACCCAGCAAACAATCACAGATAAACTGCATTACCAGAAGGTACCATAACGCTGCTGCTGGTACCCAGCAGGCAGTGCACATAGTCCATCAGCAGGAGGTACCACACTGTTGTTGTAGGTACCAAGCAGATAGTTTATGGATACAGTACCTCACCAGGACGTATCACACTGATGTCATGAGCACCTAGCACATAGTGCATAGACAAGTACATCACCAGGCACTGCCACACTGCTGTCATAAGTACCTACTTGGCACTGCATGAACACATTACTCACAAGGATATACCACACATTGCTGGTGTTGTAGGTATCCAACAGACAGTGCAAGGACATAGTACATCTAGAATGCACTTCACTGCTGTAATAAGTACACAGCAGTCATTGTGATTGCACATTACCTCACCAGGCACATCACATTGCTGTTGCAGACACCCATCAGGCAGTGCACAGACACAGTACAGCACCAGGAGGCTCTTCACTGCTGTAATATGTACCCAGTAGACAGGGCACAAATGCAGTACAGCTCCGGGAGGCTCTTCACTGTCGTAATAAGCACACGGCAGTCAGTGTGTGGGCACTTTACATCACCAGGCACACCACATTGCTGTTGTAGTTCCCATCAGGCACTGCACAGACACAGTACAGCACCAGGAGGCTCTTCACTGCTGTAATAGGTACCCAGTAGGCAGTGCACAGACACAGTACAGCACCAGGAGGCTCTTCACTGCTAACAGGCACCCAGTAGGCAGTGCACAGACACAGTACAGCACCAGGAGGCTCTTCACTGCTGTAACAGGTACCCAGGAGGCAATGCACAGATACAGTACTTGCCCAGGAGGTACCACAGTACTGCTGGAGTATCCATCAAGTACTACACAAACACAGTAAAGCACCACATGTCTGTAACAGGTAGCCATCGGACACTCAAAGGACACCAAACATAACCAGGAGGTACCACATCATAGTAACAGATATCCATTAGTTAGTGTGTGTACCAAGTACATCTGTAAGGGACAAGACAAAACAATGCGCAGTATAGTACCTATGTAGGAGACAGCAGATTAGAGGCAGGTACTTCACACTGCAACATGGGAGAAGGTTTCAAATCAAAACAGCTTCTGGTAATGTTTAAATATGCAAAGGATAGCGGATTGATAACTACAGATGCTGGCAAGTGGGCAGTGACCCTTTTCCACCAATATGCATTGACCCTGAAGTTCAATATATTAATTATAGGGTGCAGGGGCACTACCCCTTCCTCTGATGCAGATGTTACCATCAAATACAGCACTTTATCTGTTTATTTATTTATTTATTGTGTTCGATAAGTATCATCTGTACACATAGAATAAATGAAACTGTATCCACTTAGGAAATACCAGGAAAGTATGTTTTTGGTTACCTTGCATTTGCTGAACAGGCACCTGCCCCAGAGTACACTTCCTGTAGGTGCTGCACTGATGCGGCTACTCTCCAGCAGGTGTGACACTACGAAGCAGGCCTCCAGTAGGGTAATACTCTACTGTCCTGGACACGTATGACAATGTCACAAATAAATCTCTACAATGCACTGAGGTGAGGGACTGACACTGAACAGAAAGCACCACCACTCTGAACAAATGTGAAGGAAGCCACGATCAGAATACTCAAGTGTTGCTAAACCACTACCATACTGTGCACTACAGCAAACAAAGCAGTACAAAACTGGCAGTGTTATGGCTACTGAAAGTGAGACTGCTTGTAGAGACAAATTCCCAAACTGAAGAGCTAAATGGCTAGTCATTCAAATAAACAGTTCTGTCTAAAGCTTAGTAAATGACTGCTGTTAACAATTTCTGCCCTATCACAGAAAGATACATTGAATGGGTCTGAAACCGCCCCTGGACACATTACTTTTCTTTCTTCAAGTTTACTGAGGTGTAATGGTGAGGATATAAAATGGGGATAGCCTGTTGGTTTAGTTTTAGACTAGACTACTGTTTTATGACAGGATCTGAAACTGTGAAAAGGAGTTAAGTATTTTGAAAAGAAGCATATAGTTATTAAAATGCCAGCTACATTTCAGATATTATTGGGTTTCCTATGAGTAGCTCCTATTTCATTGTCACACAACACATGACTACAAGCCAAGGTCACTTTCAAAACACTGTGGACAGTTTATGAAATCCATATTTTATGCAACAAATTAGAAATGAATAGTCTTTATAGCTTGGAAAAGCAAATATCTGAACAAATGCATATCATTTACAACCTGAAGATGTTCAGAACTGTCTCACTGCAATATGTGAACAACTAACTAAATCTATATGCATGCCATAACTGCTTTTTGTATTTTTACACAATTAACATCAAGCTGAAATTACATTCAAAAATGGTTACGTCTGTGCAGAAAACTGCAACATTTCCATAAGTTTTCTACTTCTGGAACAATGTGCATATACACATTTTGAACAATTCAGCTTATGTTGAAGCTTGGGCTTTTTGTAATGGTTTGGCTCATCTGCATAAAGATACGATCTTAATGCAAAACTCTTCATTTTTAACTTTTATTGAAGCTACAAGCCCTTTGCTGACATAGGAGTCAATCTGCATAGAAATTATCAAAATGTCACAGAAGAGCACGAGTAGTTAAATATTTAGCTGCAAGAGCACATCAGTCTACTAAAGCAGAAAGTTCAGGAAGACCCAATGGCATATCAAGCAAGACACCCACATTGTCTGCATTTTTTCTCAATTCTCATCCTAAAACATGGCAGATATGATAGAAACGTCATGATGGAAATACATGAATTTTATACTTTCAGGTTTACTGACCCTGCTAAGCTAGCATTCAGTCACATGACCCAGCTTGTTGATCCGTAGCAGCACTTCTTACAACACAGTTTCATGAACTACAAATAGTTACAGCTAATTATAAATTTCAAAAATGTAGAACCTTTATGTACAAAAATATCAATTTCTTAATACTTTATGTATCCGAATCTAAGAGATAAGGAGGTCCGGCACACCTCTTCTCTCACTTTAATGGAAAGACCACCATCACAGCGGTGTACGACCTGTACTAAAATGGCAGGATAATTTTCATGCTGCACAAAGAGTTAACCTCTTCTTTTCTTTCCATGGCAAACTGCTGAACTAGTGACTTAACAAAACCAGGACAAATCCCTGAACAACAGCACTGCTGAGCAGAAAGTGAAAGACAAATCGGGTAATGCATAAGTATGTAAAACAGGCTGTGCTATTCTTCTGTGATCTGAAAAGAATAGAATGAATACCTCATTTCTTGGAGAAGAACGTTTCAGGCCTACATCGGGACAGATTTACAAAGAATGATATTTACATTTTCTCACAACCTGTACTTCTCTCATTCATCATTTGTCAAAACCTGAAGAGCTTGTCCTACTGTCAGAATGTTTGCATATGTTTAATGAAGCTTTCTCAAATTGAATACAGCAGTCTAAACAAGGAAATTAGTTAACACAACTTAAAGCCATAAATTAACAATATACTGTCAGCTTATGTTCTGGGACCCCATACTGAGAAACAAAATATCTCATTTTGCACAAAGGTAAAAAACTGTTATAATTTGGAACACCACTATTGCTACTTAAATATATCCAGATTATGGAAGTTCACATTTGTATCATTCCCTAACATATGTTAATGTACTAGCCTCAGATCTATGGAAGATCTTAAAAAACAGCCATAAAAACACCCTCTCTGAACTAGATCATGAGAGAGATCAATACATTTTTTGAACAAAAGAAAAGCAGCCTTAAATGTTTCCAAAGAGCCGACCACATCTATTAGCTATTTTATATCAGAAATGATGCCTTTAAGAGCAGTGTTTTCAAGGATCGTTAAGCATCTGCATATACTTACAGCATCAGTTACATACAGGAGTAGTACTGTTGAGCAAATAATTATTCTTCGAAGCTTACTCTGTTACAACAATAGATTAATTCCTGACTAAGGCCAAAACAACCTTCATTTGATAGGCAGCTTGGCCACTGAATGAAGTGGCTAAGAAGGGATGAACGTGACTAGCTGCATACCTCTCGACTGACCAGACTTTCACCTCATATTTTGGTCTGTTTTTCATAAAATGTGTGGTTTTCTGGCAAATCAAAGAGGACTGCAGTTCACTAAATAATGACACACATTTGAGTTTCAGATTTTATATCTTTCAGAAAATGTACAATAACACAAAATCTGTTATTCTATCTACTTTCTAAGTTTATAAGAGCAATGTTTGAAAATATGTCCCTATTTTTGGGCTTTTGCCCCCATTGCATTAGGCTTTGTCCTGATTTTTTGCGCTGAGGTTCAGAGTAGGAGTAGTGACACTGGCTCGTTTAATGCAGAGGAGGGTTTGGTATGGATTTTGTAGTACGAGTGACTTCTGTGGATCATTCCTCTTAAGGAAATTGGGAGCATGGGGACACAAGCCTATTAAAGGCAGCATCTTTCTCTAGTTAAGCAAGTGGATGTGCAGAAGTAAGCACACCCATGTAAACTTAGCATGACAGAGCATTACAATGCAAGTGTTGGCCAGTGGGGGAGGGGTTAGGAGCAGATTTAAAAATCTTTTGACTCCCTGCAGGACTATGGCCTGTGAACCCCAACTCATCTCTTATGCCCATTATCCCCAGAAGCAAGGAAGTGGGACAAGGAATTCTTAATGGGGGATGGGGTTGGATGGTCCTAGAAATCAGAGGAGGGCAAAAACAGTATCCACAAAATTATGGTTCTTTTAACTACAATCTGATTACATGGCCTACTGCAACACTGTCAGAAGATAGGTTCTGGATCCCAGGAGGTTCTATTCCTTTGATGACAAGGTGGCAAATGACTGCAGCCTCTGTTCTACTGTACAGACTAACCTCAGAGAGTCTGAATGAATATTCCAGCTGGTAAACTCATTCAGTCTGCATTTTCTCATGCAACTGACTGATGCACACAACACACAGTCCTTATGCTGTGCTGGTCACTGGTCACCCATAGTTACACATGTTCATTTCAAGACTGTGGCATGGGGGTCAAACAGTGGAAGTGTTACATTACTAAGTGTGTCTGCTCATGCTCGATGTAGCCATTAATATCTAAACCATGGAGGCAAAACAACTAGGTGGTAATGGGGATGTTGGGGTATGGGAGATCAAAGCCCACTGTATAGACAGTAGAAGAAGCAAAGTTACTTGCATCATGTTTTAGAAATTACATTAAACCATATAATACTGATTGAATACTGATAGAGGAGACAGAAAAAAAAAACAGTTAAGCTAGAGGTGAGACAACTCTCAACAGGTTATGGAAGGCATGTCTAAGTAAATCAATATATGGAAACTAAACTAGTATGAAGATAGGAAAATCAGCACATAACAATACAAAGCAAGCAATCACACACATCAAAAGATGCCTCGCCATATACACCTTAAGTAGTCACACACAACATTCCTGACATCCTTTTGAGCACTTACTATTTGTCATATCCAAAACTGGGCAGGGCCATACATGATAACCCTGCTTGTGTATGTGCATGTTTGAAGTGTGTATGTGTTTGCATGCAAATTCAGTGGCACTGTAAGGGAAGGGGTGTTCCCTAATGTGTAGGGTTGGGATTAGGGACAAGAGTAGGGTTAGCACACAAGAATAAGAAGGTGTGGGGACATTCAACCAATTCTGCTTTTATAGTTGGCATTATATTATTATTATTATACAGCATCATGTTACAAATGGATACAGACTGATTTTCAACATACACATGCTGATATATGTTTCAAGTCTGAACTATTCCAGTTCTGACAATAATTTATCTAAATTTATCTTCTCCATTACTATTCCGCAACAAGAGAGTAGACTTATGGCATACATGTTAGTACTTCCTCCTTCTTGTGTACTTTGGATATAACATCTTTATATACAAATATTCTACATAACAGAGGAATACAGCTGTCGGGCTCCGATTTTCATACTTACTGTATTTGAATGCTTATAAGGAATTTTGTTGGAGCTATTGTGAAGTGTTGGAATCTAATGTGTTCTATTATTAGGATAAGTGTTATTTACAGCTAAAGGGCCATGCAATGGGGCAATGTTTACACCATCTATTTCAACTTATTTGTGGGTTTTACTGAAATCAAAGTGATTTATAGTGAAGACAACAAATTTTTCAGCCAAATAATTATGTGGCAGAGATTCCTTGATGGCTGCTGGCTCATATGTGGTACCACACTGCTGGCTCATATGTGGTGCCACACTGCTGGCTCATATGTGGTGCCACACTGCTGGCTCATACGAGGTGCCACACTGCTGGCTCATATGGAATGCTGGCTCATACAAGGTGCCACACTGCTGGTTCATATGGAATGCTGAAGTTACAGCCCTGAGATAAAGAATTTGAGATAGCTGAACTCTAATGCTTTTTGCTTTTGATCTCACATTTGTGTTAAAATGCAAACAATTTACTATAAAGTTTCTGGATGTATCTATTACTAAACTATTGGCTCAGTGTATATGACTATTTATAGAAAAAACTTTT
Source organism: Protopterus annectens (assembly GCF_019279795.1). Classification (NCBI taxonomy): domain Eukaryota; kingdom Metazoa; phylum Chordata; order Ceratodontiformes; family Protopteridae; genus Protopterus; species Protopterus annectens. The sequence continues at coordinate 892,060,607 of NC_056746.1, forward strand.
GCCATAAACAATGTATTATTAGCTTCTAGCTGTCATCCTAAACATAAGAACAACTGAATGACTGGGCAGGATTTATTTTTGGGGGTCTTCTTCAGAAGCACTCTGATGTGCCTTAGATGGAGGGCCTGTAGATGCTTTGCAAAGCTATTTGGAAAATTAAGAAGTACTTTTCCTCAAGGTCTGCAAGAGCCTGAATTTATGTTTTTTACATGAAGTAAGCCTCACAGTTAGACGTTGCCCTTCGATTCTCAGTTAGAGCATCTTCTGTGTGGCGACATGCGTGAATGGGCATTCCTTCGTTGAAGGTTGTGCGTTAGGCCTGGAAAGCCAGCACGTAAAAATCTACTGCCAATCATTAGCGGACCAGAGCACCGCTGTGGCGACCCCTAACTGGGAAAAGCCAAAAGACACAACAACAACATGAAGTAAGGCAGATGGTCAGTTTATTGGCTGATCAAGTACAGAAAGGTAGTTACAAACTTCTTAAGAATCCACACATATTTGCTGTATTTGGATTGATATATCTTCATAAATATTTTTACACTTGGAGTAGTTGCAAGCTGTGCATCAAAATGCAACTGCAGGATGCTGGGGATATAAAGCAAAGGCAGAAGAAACAAACTTCATATATTTTGGGAATGTCCCAGACTCTCACAATTCACAATTCAGTTGCAGGAACTGCTGGCCAAGCTTTGACTATGCAGATGAGTACTTGTACCTTCTGTTTTCATATTTAGTGTCCCAGAGATGGGAAAATGGAGTGAGCATGAGCCTTTACTGCTTTACGTGATGCTGATTTTGATGAAGGTGGTTATCAAAATCTGAACCCATCTCCCAAAAGACACTTTATACACAGATTGTGAGGGAGCAAGAGATACTGGAATCTCTTAAAACCACAGGGGGAACTTGACACAGGCATGTTAATAAATGCCTTCTTTGTCCTCAGAATGTTGCTGCTGAAGATGGTGCTCCACAAGGTACATTAAAGGACAAGGAGCATAGTTATCAAGGGCAGTCCATGATGTTCTTTGGTAGAGGCTGTCATCACAGCTTATATTCATTGTTTGAACTGTTTATAGCCTGTTTAACATGCTATTTTAAACTGTTAGACTTTCATGGTTATTAGTCTGATGTACAGTAATGTAATGATGCATTGTGGCACAAATATTAATACAGAGCTCTCAGCCTCTAAGTGTTAAAAATCATGGCAGAAGATGTCAAAGAGGAGCATTCTCTTACTCAGATTAGAAGTTGTTAACGTGCTTTGCTCAACATGGATAATGATGAATCTTTATAGAGGCTTACTATAAAGTTACTTTCTGCATTGATGGCACAACACATAAATCTACAGAATATTACAAGTCAATTTAAAGAAATGGATTTAATAGTCTTATCCTGGTTTAAGTTACATTATATAATATTTGTGGGATTTTAGAGGAGGCCTAAGAGAAAAACTCTTCAGAACTGTTTATGTTGTTACCTGAAGGTTATATAAATACCTATAATTGTTAGACTTTAGAAAAGACAAAAGAATTGTAGTACTACTAAAAGGAGGAGGGTTAATATGGTGGAGGGAAAGGTTGACAGTTTTTTTTTTTTGTATACAAGGTTGCTACTCCACCTCATTTTTGTGTGTTCTATCTAGTCTTAGCATGTTGTACAGCATCTCCTCATCCTTTACTTCCTGTTTCAGTAGCTACAAGTATGTCAGGAGAGCTGCGCCCTACCAAGATATATAGGTTTGTAAATTTGTTGTGGATACTCCTAAAGCTTTCTTGAGGATGTTGCTGGGATGTTTATTTTTTTAATAAAATTTGAAAGCAGTGTTATGAGGTTCTGGGTTGAGACAGAGGTCTCCACATAGTTTTAGGATCCAGCGGAGGTGGAGATTGGGGAAATATAATTTGTATTTAACACTTGATCTTACATATCCTTCTACTGTACTGAGATAAGATATATAATTATTATATAAATATTATTCTTTGGGAATGGATTTATCCCAAGATTTTTTCATATAAACATGTAAATTAAAAAGCAACTGCTTCACAAGAGAAATAGTTCTGAGAAGCAGTGCAAACAGACTATTTCTACATATGCAATGACTCTCACTACATTTTCCTAACTGACTGAAGAATTGTTGTTCCCCTAGTTACTTGCTAAAGCAAGCCAAGATGAAGGTGAATGGGTGTCTTGTCAGGTTACCAAAAACAGAGTGCTGAGTGCTACTGACACATCTCTCACTAATATCTAAATACAATTTCAGTGCTGGCTACATAATGATATCACATCTCATTACCTGGCTCTGTGGTTCCCACACTACCCCCTCACTAGCAACTCGGCCAGGATTTGGAGCAGATGTGTCACAATACACACACATAGAACGTTGTTAAGGTGTAATACAACATCTGAAAGCTATAAAACAATTCCATCACTTCCACCCTTCCTCAGAAAGATTTTTCACAGACATAGCATCTCGGGCTGCATTAATACCTGTGAGATAAATCTTTATGGCCTAAACCAATTCATTTAATTTCAAGCTATTTTTCTTCAGGTTAGCTGGGCTGAGCTTAACCCCTTCCCTTCCATTCCAGTATCCTCTGCTAAAGTATATACATTTCAACAGTTACAACAATACAGTCTGACATACATGTATATTTTTCTGTCCAGCAGGACCCACTGTTGATATATTTTTAACACAAGCAGCTTTACAAATACATTTTTTAACGCAATCACCTGTGCAAATCAGTTTGATATTCAAATGACATATATATCTTTACAAAACTCCAGCCAGCTATGCAGGTATATGTTACACATGCACTGCCCTACTCTCTCTGGCACAGCTGGCATTACCTCACATCAGCATAACACGCTCCATACATAAGTAAGTTTGGTGCAGTCCTGTCAGCACACATGATGCTGCATTTCACACTAAACATTTTCTTCTCCGCACCTGCCACTGGTTTTGTCTTTTCAGCATAACTGTCAAAGATTTACTTCTGGATCCAACTTGTTGAATATGTTAGGCCATCTGCACACTCCACAAGCTGTCACTCAGTGTTTTTGTGTATCACTAAGGAAGTACATAAAAACATAACTCACTTACCACTGCTGTGGTCACATCTGTCATTGTTCTCATGCATTAATGTGAATGTTTAATTTGTTACTATGTCACATGTATCTCACTGGTCACAGAAGTATAGGTGAAGTCACCAAAATGAATATTTCTGCTAAAATTAATAACAGAGAGGTCAAGCGGTTCAAAAGAGGATATGAAGCTTTATAAAGTTGTGGTCTACAACATACCGAAGAGACAAAGAGATGGTTTGGCACTCGGCATAAAAACATTGGTGGAATATTTAAAATTAAAAACATGCCTAGTCCATTTGATTACCAAAATCTAAATGTTGGTATTTTGCTTTCTGTCAGTAATACAGACAAGACTGAAGCTGACTAAAAGGGTTGGCATAATCGTCATCTCACAGACACAAGGTACAGGGTTTGATTCTCACCCTTGGTTGTTGGTTGGGTGTATAACAGGCTGCTGACTGATTGCCTAGTATATATCTATGAATAACTGTACCTATCTGACTTTAACATGTAAGACACTTGTTTTTATTTTGCATTGTGCTATGTTTTACCTTAAAGGGACGAAGTGGAATTAAACTGGAAAACTGTGATAGGAGAATTCCATAACTGTTTATGCTTAACCATTAGCTCTTTATATAAAGTGTTGTTTCAATTTTTCATTCTTGTTAGAAAGCTGTAATGGCCAATACACCCAGTTTATTTTAAATATATCTTAATAAAAAACTTTTCAATATCTTAATTGTTGTTTTATTGCAACTTTTAGACTGAATATCAGGGTCCTAAATAGTGACCTATGAGAATGAAAAGTTTATTTGCTTTTCAGTTAACAGTTTACACTATCAAGATCTGATTAAAAGGGGGAGATAATAAAAACAACTCTACACGCTAATCTGTTATTAGGGTTCAAAATGTCATCATACTGTTAGATTTCTAATCTTTTATGGTACCTGATGTCACACATGCATATGCATGTATGTGTGTGTGTGTGTGTGTGTGTGTGTGTGTCTGTGTCTGTTATTTTATGTGATGTCTCAGTTTCAGTCTTCTATCAGAAGTATGAGGTTTCAATGTTTCTCTGAGGAAATTCTTCAGTTTATTTTTCTCAAGGTTGTTTACTTTGTTCTTTTCGTTCAGACTGCAGAATTAAAACAAAATGTATATGAGTGTTTTAACCATGCATGAGCAGTAAATGCATAAAAAAATTAAAAAAGAACTCTAAAAAGTTGTTCTGGGTACTTCAGAATTTTATAATCAGTTATCTAATGCCACAGGCGAAGGTCAGAGTTCAAAAAAGGTGCCATCTGAATGATTGACATCTAGGCAATGCAGGCCACCCTTCTCTCACATCAGATGGTGCAAGAAACACCTTAAACAGTAATAATCTCTTTGAAAATTACAAAACAGCATTAAATTTATCACTGCATTTATGACACAGCTAAAGTGATATCCCAAATTAGTGCTGAAATGTGCAAATCTTTGAATATGCAAAATAAAGACCGGGAATGTTCTATTGAAGGCTTATTGACAGGGTACAGTATTCTTCTGTGGCAGGAGTGAATTTTGGAACTCGGGTAAAGTTAACGAATAAACACTTCCAGTGAGAAAATAGTAACTTATCAAATGAAAGACAGTCTTATTATGAATTAACTATGCAAGCATCTGATAAGTCTATAAATTCTACTCTTTCTTCCTTAAGCAAACATTAAGTGCATTGACAGAATAAGTTTAGCAAAACTGATATGCGACTCAGAAATGTGTTTGAAAACATCTTTTGATTTATCTTTTCTCTTTATTAAGTATATGGATTTTTTTTACATACTTGATGACCAGAAAAAATCACTGGCTAAACTGCCCCTTTTCAGGGGCGATCCAGGATCACTGTTAGATTAAGTGACGCTCAATCACATGGCAGGCAAATGAAGGTAGAAGGAATCAAACCCTATAACATGGGCAAAGGAAGCAGCCCATTGAATAGCTCAGAGCTTTATTCATCTGTGGTAGCTGCCTTATTCAGACTTATCATTTATTTGTTCTCAAGTGATATGTTCTGAAGTTGCCCTTGAAGGAGGAAGACATCAAGGTTAACGAGATACTGGACACCACATCAAGTATTTATTTATGAAGCTATTTATTACACTGCTCGCTATAACTTAAGTATATAAATATATATATATATATATATATATATATATATATATATATATATATATATATACACACCTATCACTTGTGGCTATGCCAACAAGATAAGTCTGACAAACTACAACCCAATTACACAAGAATATATTCCAAATCAGAAACCTTCCTATTCAGTCAACTGACTTACTCTGGGTCACATCTAATGTTGTAGGCATGCAGCTGCAGAAAAAAAATGGAAGAAGAAATATTTTTCTTACACATTATATACCCTACATTCCTTCAAAGACTCAGTGGCCAAGGGATAAGAATTCACTTCTTTGAAAGGTTCTCCAAAAAGGGAGCGTGTTTAACATGAACAGAAATAGTTCAAAATGCAGTTCTCTGCAAGTCAGAAAACTTTCCTTAAATCGACAAAGAGAGGTGAAGTAGTAATTCATTGTCCTGCCCTGTACTTATGGCATGGGGATCTCCACAGACACCATTGGATGTTGTTTCCAGACTTGGTTGCAAAATGGAATAAAAATGCCATCAATAAAAAGATGCTGGTGACTTGAAAAGAATATCCAAATACTACAGCAACTGAGATGCTCTTCCCACTGGCAATGAGTTGCACCAAAAATATGCACTAGTTAACCCTGATAGGAACATCACTGAAAACAGCAAATGAAATCAACTACAATCAGAAGACAAAGAAACCAAACACTTAGATCAACCAAAGTCACAAAATACAATACAATAGTGAAACTTCACCTCCTATGCTTCCTGACTGATTGGGATATGTTCCCATACCCTCTAAATTTTACATACTAGTTCTGTAAAGACAATAACGGTAAGAAGCACCAAACCTTAACAATGTGTAGGCTTTTAATTAAACTATGTGACTAAATACAATGAAAAGGCATTCAGTAGCTAATATTCAATGGACACAAATATGACAACTAATGCATTAATGATACATGTACTGTATCAAGGTAAAAAGATAAAGTTTCCTCCAAAGCTAAAGTGTTTTCCTAAATTTGAATGCTATCTCAAATCTAGTCTGACTCTGTGGAGCACAGGGATGGAGCCCTAACATCAACTCAGGTGAACAGCAGCCCCCAGCACCAGAGAAGCAAGACTGAGAGGGAGATAGTGAAGAGATCTGGCCCACTTTCCTCTTCCTATAGAAAGGCAGGAATACATGCACTCAATGGCACGCAGGGTAGTAAGATCTGCCTGGTAGAAACCACAGACAGAGAGAGACCACCGCTCATGTCACTAGGGAAGAGGCTTGGCTCCTTGGAGGAAACGCCCCTTGTAGAAGTGAGGCCAGACATCTGTGGACAGCCTGTTGTACATTCCTCCACCAGCAGTTTGCTGGGTGACTGTAGGTTAGGGATGGGGAGAAAAGCAGAAAAGCTTCAAACCATTTGTAATGGCTATCTTAATGATGACTCCTCTTGATCAGCTCTCACCTGGTGAAAGGAATGAATGGTGTGATAGACCGAGAAAGGGTATGATGGTTGACAGACAATGGCAGCAAAAGCCGAAAAAAAGTCTAAAAGTCTATCTCAGACCCTGACTGTTGGAGCAAGACCCCTTCTAAAACCAATGATATGAAAATAGTTGTTGAAAAAAAAATATTTCCTGTTGAAGTAATAAGGCTGTGTTCAGTTCTTTTCTGGTATCTAAAACAAAACACAAAATAAGGCCTGCCTTGATACTGCACACCTGAACACGTTTCCCAATATAAAGAAATTCATAATGGCAACTCTTTCACCCCTTCTCCCATTCCTTTCCCAAGGTGTATGCTGTCACTGCATTTAAAGGATTCTTACCAGTGTGTATGGCTGTTCAAGTCCTTCAAGATTTCTGTCAGAACTCAAAACCAGGTTTACACTGTTTCTTTTCAGTCTGCAAACAGCTCCTTTAATTTTTACCAAGTATCTAGGTTTAGCAGTGACAGCTTTAAGATAAAAGTGCATCCACATTTTCTTTTACTTAGGACAGCTGTCTGACAGTAACACATTCTCAAGCTTATCCAAACATCACTGCCTACCAATGGCATACCTGAAAATTATTCTTTATAGACACGACTGCATTGAGACGTCAGTTATGGTATGGTCAGAATCTCTTACAACTGTGACTTCTAAAGCTAAACAAAAGCAACTAAATCAGCTGTGTTTTGAAAAATAACATTCAAATTGATCTTAAGGGATGTCAACTAACAAAAAACAAAGGCAATCAGTTAAAAAAAAAACATAGACTGACATTCCTGCCAAAGTTTGAGAAATCAAAAAAAATTACACTAACTACAGATCTGAAGCATTACAAACACCAGACCACATAATTTGTGTGCATTTCTGGTATAACATTATAGAGACACAAGACTGCATTGTTGAGAATAATCCTTAACTGCAAAACAACATCATGAACATGGCTGTCTCAGTCAGGCCACTTTGGAATAGATTTTTTTTTAATTTTTCTCTGTGTTGTTGCCTTTACTTTATAGAATGCTAGGGAATGAAATTACTACGTTTGGGGACAATACAGAAAAAAGAATCCTAAACTTTTCATATAAATGAATTATGTCTCAAAAAAAAAATATGCAAAACAAAAGAATGACCCTCCATCTCAAGCATGAGTAATTCAGTTTTTCAAAAACAAAGTGGCAAATGGTACATTTGGCCTAAGTGGTTAATGATCACTGTCTGTTAGGGTCATACACAAAGAAGAAAAGTTTACTGCAATAAGCTGCCTTATTAATGCTGCCTCTAAAACAGTGCATATGGCTTTCACAAGTCCAAGGAACAATGACAGCACAATCAACCTCATAGTAATGTCTTCATTATCAGTAAAGTCAACAACTCAAACGTGTTAAGTAGCAATTTTTATCTGTGTAATCAAAGCAGATATATAATTTGCTTGAACAGAGCAAGTGACATTCAATATTTCACAGAATGACTGATGAAAAATTGCCAACACAAAACTGTGCACTGCCTCACATTCAGGTACTACTGAATGTTTTAAGCTGACAAATCAGGTGATATATATATACTCTGCTGACAGTGAAAAAAATTAAGGTACTAATACAGATCAGGTCACTTCATACTGATAGAGGACTGTCAAGTGTTTCCTGCTAGGTAGTGTAGTCTATTGACAGTGAAGACGTTCACTGACTTGTTATAGTACAAAAAAGTATATTCTTAACTGCTCACACTGAACAGATCTACAATCTGCTGACACTAAAGAGACATATCACAGTGATAGTGATCCTGAACTTTACATACCTGGTGCAAAGTACAGCCACTGAACAGGTACATGCATACAATGCAGTCTCAAGGCACTGAAGAGGTATAGTACACTTAATGGCACTGAACAGGTAGACAAGAATAGTGCAGTATTGTTTGTTCTAAAAAAGGTCTAATGCACTGTGCTAGCACAGGACAGTTAGACAGGTATAGTCTACTCTCATGGCTGTGCTGGCATTGAACATGTAGGCAGTATAGTGTAGTCTGATAGCAATGAACAGAAAGAGAGGCATAGTGCAATTTCATGACACTGAAATGGTGCACTGAAGTGGTGGTATGTATTTTGCTGGCACTGAACAGGTAGGCAGGTATAGTGCAGTCTCTAGGCAGATATACAGCAGTCTGATGGCAATGAACAGAAAGAAAGGTGTAGTGCAGTCCTGAAGCACTTAAGATGTCTGGTCTAGCCTGACTGCACTGCAAGTTAAATGCAATGTAGTTTTTGGGCAATGAACAGATGGAGTGTAATGTGCTGACATTGGACTGGTGTATAGCATGAGTTTGCAGGGAATATTTATAGTGTACTATAGAAGTATTGAAAAGGTGTAGCACAGTGTACCAGCAGTGAACAAGCATACTGTACTGTGTCACCACTAAGCAGGTGTACCTATTACTGTGCGCCAGCACTGGGCAGGTGAGTGCAGCATGCTGGTACTTAGTAGGTATAATAAATGCACTGTGTCTGCACTAAACAAGTGTACTGCAGCCTTGTGGCACTGAGCATATGTAGTATGGTGTGGTAATACTAAAGCAAAGAAGCACAGAAATTGAAATGATTGTAGTATAATGCTCCAGCACTGAAATATGTCGTACAGTGTAATGACATTGAAATGATGCAGTACAGTGTGATGGCAAAGAAACAATGCAGTATAGTGTGGTAGCAATGAAACAATGTAGTACAGTGTGATGGCACTGAAAAGATGTATTACAGTGGGATGTCACTAAAATGATGCAGCATTGAAACAATGTAGTACAATGTTGTGGTACTGAAATGATGTAGAACAGTGTGGTAACACAAACAATTCAGTACAGTGTGTCAGCACTGAAACAATGTAGTACAGGGCTGTGGTACTGACAGGAGTGGCCTTAGGTCAACTGGGGCCCTAGGCAAAAGGGCTCCACAGCGCCCATACCACCCAGTGCCACCATCCTGGTCTGTCTACATTAAAAAAATACTGGAAAAGTGCCCCTGCTATAGTGGTGCCCTAGGTGTCCACCTAGTTGGCCTATGCCTAAGGCCGGCTATGGGTACTGAAACTGTGTAGAACAATGTGGCAGCACTGAAATGAGATAAAGCAGTCTGCTGGTAATGAAGATGTACGATGCATCTACCTAAACAAACAATGTACAACACATCTGCCCAAACCGACTGCTACAGTTTGATTTGCTGTTATTTAACAAGTGTAATGGGTTGGTGCTGACTAGGGACACTGTGAAGGAGTGCTACACATGAAGAAAAAACAGAATACTAAATTGCAAGATTTTGAACTTGCTGTTAAGAAATTATACTTTCTTCAGGGTGATGCAAGCTTGCAATATGTATATTAAGTTAAAGAGGAGTGTGGGATGCAAAGCCACCACAACAGATCATGTTTTAATGCTTCAGTAAAATACTATTAGTCTTTTTGGCTTCAGGATTTTTTTTTCTGATTACAGTTATCAATATAGGACTGACTTAGCATGTTCATCCACCAGTCAACTTCAGATTCTCTGCACATCCAATTGTTTCATTCTCCCCAAGGTCACTGCAAACAATGCCCCTTTGCTGGTTGGATTTCATCTATTTAGACAGGAAAATTCTCTCAGTTTTTACAGGCACCAACTATGCTTTTAGCTGGGCAGAGCTCATCACATTGCAACCAATGGCTAACTTGGAAGGCTACGGCATCATGCCCTATTTTCCTGATGTGCTGGGTCTGCATTGGTACATCTGTAGTCATGCAATGGGAATACTACAAGAGGCCCATCCTGCCCCCATTGTGATACACATACTTTAAATCTCTGCCCATGCCATTGTGCTGCATGTCCTGTTTCCATATTTCCCATTTTTTTAATCTGGAAGAGCTATACTCCCAGCATGTATTCCGTTCCCCTTCCCTTTAAGATAGGTAAACAGATGTAGTTGCTCATAATTCCTCTCCCACGTATGCTTACCCCTGTCCCCAGCATCAAAGATACTAATTAAACCAGGTCATCTGGGTCATTAAAGGTTAATTCCCTTACATCAAATAGCAGACTGTTTCAGGATCTTGTGCTGTCATCTCTTGGCCTTCAAGCTTCTGTAGAGCTGCCATAATACAGCATGTAACACCTGTAATGTTGCATGCCTGCAATGAATGCGCAGTGTAATCTCAAGACTTTGAAGGGCTGCAATGCACATCTTCTCAAAATGATTGCACTCACACTGGAAAGGCTGTTAGTAGACTGTTCATTTTACAGAAACAATGTCCATTACACAACTCATACTCACAAAAGAAACAACCAAGATTTTGGTCAATACTTTACTTTTTCCGCATATATCTGCATTACAAAACATAGATAAGCTGACTTTATTTTACATTTTACCTAATTCCATCATAATAATGATACCCACAAGTTATAAATACTTCAGGTAACAAGACATTTATCTTCTATCTGGCCTCCCTTGGAACAGACTGTATGTTTACCAGGCGACTTGTGTCACCATTTAAGAAACACTGCTGTACTGCACTTGCTGGTATGTGTCCAGAGATTATATATATATATATATATATATATATATACATATATATATATATATATATATACACATATATATATATATATATATATACACACATATATATATATACACACACACACATATATATATATATATATATACATACATACACACACACATATACATACATATAGACTGCACACACACAAAGATGTACACTCACACACAGGTGTACACACACACACACACACACACACACACACACACACAAGTACATGAACACAAGTTAAATTGACCGCTGAGGCTGTGTAGGATGCCACTGAATGCTTGTGATGAAAAATTATTATACTGCTGCAGGATAACTGTTGTATAACATACTGGCAGCTACAACTACTGCATACTACACCATCATCGATTACTGTTCAGTAGGCAACATGCATTAAACAACTCATGGTACTACTGTTATTGAGTGACTGTCATAATGTATGTCGGCAAGGAACAACAGCTGTTATCATAATGCATTTGCACACAAATGCTGTTTAGGATGTGTATTAAACCAGTACATGCAGAAAAACGCACAAAGTGATGCAACAATTTTTATTGGACCAGATGAGATTTCACTACAGAGCCAGGTCATGACTTGGGGCTACACAAGCCCTTAATTTGTTGCTGGGAAGGTGCACACATCTTAGCTCCAAAGGGCTTGTTTACTCTGAAAATTTAGACTTGCCTTATTGGGAAATCTTGGTCCAATAAAAAGTCTCATTAATATTATCTTCTGCTAGTATTTAAATCAGTGAAGAACAATTGTTATGAAGAGCAGTGGTACAGAGAACTGATGCAGCTGGATGACTACATAGAGTTTTTAGAAACATGCACAAAAGGTTATAAACAAAATTAAAACTATACTTTATTATTTATGCCATTTAATGACAGCTAATGTAGTTTACATTTAGTACAGAGATGCTGCATTAATCTGTTCACCTGCATGACTGTCCTAGGTTAAAGATTTCTATACAAACACATTTTTTACAGTATTAATTATATTTTATATAACATCTGTGCATAAGGTAATGACAAAACATTTCTCATGTGATCTTCTAATCAGTTTCCTTTAAATAACTCTGGATTGCCTTGGGATACAGCCTTCATCCCACCCTAGACTACAAGATATCAATTTCTGAAAATGTGTAGCATGTTTACTAACCCAGATATATAAACAGACCATATCAGCCCAGACTTCTGTGATACAGAACAGCATGTAAATAGCACAAAAAATCAACATGAAATCCTTCCTCGAGTCCTTCTTGATATCTGGTACAGCTCAGTGATACAATTTGACACCATTTCATGTGACATATGCTACTCTCACCTGTGCCTTAATTGTCCATCATTCTGTATGCCTTGAACTTAGCAAGAAAAATAACCTACTGCTGCTATTTTATATGTATATTTGCACGAGACAGGTGTTTTAGTTGTACTTGTCTTGTTACTACCAAGTTATTTTGTATTCCTTTGCAGCAAGTGCAATATTGCATTCCTCTCTGCATAGGAACTTCAAACTGTCATGTAATTAGGCAGTACATCTTATCCCCCCAACAGCTGTGTTTGTGGGTACATGTATCTGTAGAGTGAAAGCCAAAGCACATGAATGATATGCATGGCTTATGTGCATGCGCACCTATAAATACACTTGTGCATTTATCTGTCTGTAAATATGCACAGGTGCATACACAAACACACAGAGAGTGACAGCATAGATCCATCAATAGTGAGTGTGTCTATGCAAATATATCTGTGTGGTGTGAGTGTGTATGTGCATGAATACTTTGTGTGTGCACACATGTATATGCGTATATATCTATATACATGTATGTACATATATATATTATATATATATATATATATATATATATATACATACAAGTAGAAGTACACACATGCATACATATATACATATATAGACATATGTTTGCATATGTGTGCATGTATTTAATATGCAGACATAATTAATATGGATATGCGCTGTCACTGTGTGTGTGTGTGGGTGCACTTGACTTTTCCTTAATTTTCTGTTCAGTTAATGTATCACTTGGCTGTGCATTCCTGCTTAATATGGAAATAAAATCACTACATCAGAGACACAATTATACTCTAAAAAATAAAGTTTAAATTTAAATATTTAAACCCATCTGCAAATATACTTCCAAAGATATTGCTTTTCTTTAAAACTGTCAGTGGTTAAAGTTTCAGTCTAGGTAACAACTGCATGAGGTGCCAAAAAAGGGGGAAAAAACGTTAACTCTAGTAATACTACAGATAAGTATGAACAACATGAAATCCTGCCTCCGGATTCTTCTTTGTACAGTTTACTTGTACAAAATTCGTTGGCTGCAAAAGAAGTTCTCAATCTGGTAAAATCATTTCTCAAGAAATCTAAAGCACATCATTAATACATTACATAATCAGTAGGATTGCCATGGATAAATACTTCTTTATGAAAGAGATTATGGTGGATCATTACTTAACGGTTTTGCATTAGACCAAATAAAGTATTTATAATTCACATGCAGTCAAGTAGTATCAGTAAGAGTTAATAAATGCAAGATAAACACTTACGCTGATAATGCGCAAAGGAAAACAACACCATAACAAATACTACTCCACAGAGGGAATGGAAAAGACAACAAAATCCTCATCGGACGCGGCAGTCTGAATATAGACTTAGTGAGAAGGTAAATAGAAGGGCACGTTTATTGTGAAGCTAGCAATGCACTAATCCAGTCCGAAAACTACCGGCAAATAGCAGCTGCTAACCTGCAGGCTACCGGAGGCACTGCTTCACTGTCCTGTCCCACACACACACTCAGAATCACACACCAACAGTGTTACAAACACAGCTCAGGCGCACCACGTATGTAAGAGTCGACACAACAGCCATGAAATGTTTATGTCTGTCTCTGAATAAACTAACTGCACTGCGCTAAAACACAGACATGCACAACCGTGTTGTTAACAACAAACACGCAGCCCTTGTTTTGCCACTTTCACGCCACAGGTTAAAGGTGTACGCGGTGCATGAAATTCTTATTCAGAAACTTTCTAAAGTAAGTTTTTTTTTAAGAAAATATTGTTACGTTACATCGTATGGTGGTACTAAACCTTAAGCAAGGCAAAGATCCAGCAGAGCAGGAGTCACACAAAAACTAGCAGGGTACCTGCCAACTATGCCAGCAACAGCAGCAATCTTGCCAGTCAGGAAGGTGCCCCCCCCCCCCAACAGCAACACAGGGACCAGTACACTATATGACATAGACAACTGAAAACTAGGCACTGTACCTTGGAAACCCAGCTGCTTGCCTCCCACCACGCATCTCAAGAGTAAAAAAGTCGGGTCCCTCAAGGAAAAAAAGAGTGAAAGGAGGAGTAGGAGCCTCTCGTGCAACAATAGCAACAGGGGGCCGGCTGAAGAAGGCGGGTGGGGGGAGGACCACACAGCTGTGCAACCCAAGCCTCTCTGTCAAAGGTCCTGCAGTGAGGTTGACTGCCGCAAGCCTGCAGCTTCTTTCAGACACCCGCTGTCGCTCAGCGAGTGACTTCGCCCTGGGACTGCTTTAATCAGCTGTGGAGGACCGCCCACCCGCTGGGCTCCTTACTGCCTCCTAAACCCAGCTCTACCCTAGATGAACTGAAGATCACTGCCTCAAAGGCGAGGCCAACATTCGTGTGGGCGGTGCGAAGCACGCGAGAGAAGGCGTTCTTTTTGCAAAGGGCAGGGCTTCAGTGTTGCTGCTCCACCTTAATTTCAAACCCTCTCTGAGATGGAGTGGCATCTGTTGTGAATGGTTTTATATAGGTGGGTTCGTGGGCTACGTGTGAGCTGGCACTATTTTGACATACTACAACAAGTATATGAATTTACTAAGGAAACTTCCTGTTCTGTCTCGGGCATAGCATGGATTTTTGCAGTCGATTTGCAGCCAAACAGGATGTGCTCACAGAAGAGCAGCTTCACCGAGTCATGTCACCAGCACTGACTGGGTTTGGCGATGAGTTGCCATGCTGCCAGTGCCCGTCCCTGTGGAGTGATGACGACACTCACGGTGTGTGGATCTTGGAATTTGCGGAAGTGAACGCGTGTCTGTACTCCTCAGACTCTGACCCGAGACCTTGGAATGTGCTGAGCTTTCGTGTACTGTCATTTAAAAAATGCAGGGATAAGCCTTCGGCCAGACTCCTGCTGCTCTTGTTTGTAATTTGTTCATTCCGTAGATTGTTCACGCAGATAACTACAGTACAGTATGTCTTACTCTGGTAAGTTTGGTAATCTTTTAGAGTAGTTACCAGAGTAGTTCCTTCCTCTCGCCTATCAAGATTTAACCCAGGGCTCAACTTGGCCCATCTTCGATTGCACGCGTTTTCCCCAAAAATATGATACGTTTCTTCAGCATTCGTGATGATGTATTCTTTCTTTGTAAATATAGCCACACGTAACTTTTTTTCTTCTTTCCAGATAATATAGTTCTACTAGACTGGCTCGCTACCTATGCCTTTCAACTGATCATTATTTTGCGAAATATTCTTTACTTTTGTTTCGTATTTTTTGCCTGTTAGGCAGTTGTACCCTGCGAAAAAAAACCCCAGAAAAATGGCAAATATCCTGAGATTTTAGGACACAAATATCACCTAAGCTTTATCTAAAAGTTGTATAACAAAATTATTTTGTATGCAAAACCCCAGAATATTGCATGAAATAGCACATCAGTTCAAATGCTAAGGTTATATTTTGGTAGAAAGTGAAGCTCAGTACTTGGTATGTTTTGTTCTGCAAAATTCGCTTTCCAGCAAAATGTTCCTCTTTGAACATTTGAAAAGCTGGCAACACTAGTCCAATATAGATGTATATTTTGGTAAATCTCCAAAGATTACAGTTATGCCAGGATTAGCATTTTCTACTTCTCATTCTTGAGGTAATGCTTGTTGATGCGCTGTTGTTCGATTATCTTTTTATGTGAATTGTAGTAATATATAAAAATTATACCTGATTCTGGGCCTTTGTCACCCCATTATTTTTCGCTTTATCCAGAATTCATGAGTACAGAAGTTGAGAGTTATGTCTTCACATGTCTGTACTGTTACAGTACAGTTTAGCTGCTGGCCTGTGTGCTCTGTAGACCTACATGCTTGAGGCATGTGTTTTGCAAGCTACATGAAAATGTACAGAAAATGGTAATGCAGTCAGTGAATTTAATGTATGTATTTGACTGTCTTTCACTTCATCTAAAAATTTATTGTTTTAAGTAGGAGAGTGGTTGCTAGCCTAGAGTGATTGACCCTGTCAATAAAGGATATACAAAAGTATAAGTAAAATAAATAAAAAATATTATCTAATAGCTGACATTCTCAGAAAGTGAAATAAATATGATACAGTGGCAAACACCTAAAAATGGACAAGCATTTAGAATGCTGTGGTAGAGTATGTGATAAACATGCCAGAGATATAGCTGTAGTCATGCCCAGTCCATACACATATATCAACACTGATGTTGGATCAAAACTGATAGTCTACAAGTGTCACAGGGGATTTATTACACATCAAGTGCATTAGTGTTGTAGGCAAAAGGTCTTGTATCTGTTGAATGCAATAGTGTCAAGTAAATCTGTGCAAATAATGCTGTCATAATATTAAAGTTTATTCCTTATAAAAAATCCTAAGACATAAATACAAGAATAAGACAGGCATTTAGAGAACTGGCGTGGAAGAACTGTGTGTAAGTGGGGGACAGACAGTGATGAAGGAAATAATACTGGCTGCCATTCATTTACTGTGTTTCAGTTAAATTGAGCAATCAGAAGCAGTTATTGAGAAAAAAAGACTGTTTTCAACTTTTACTTCAAAACCTTTCCTATGATATAGTTAGATGCATTCAAAACCACAATGGGGGGGGGAGCCCCATGCACCCACTTAAAGCTCTAAGATTGCTACATCTTGGGTGGGAAAGTGCTCCCATGACAGTAGAATCGGTAGAGCAGTGTGACAGATGTTCATCAGTAGTGTCATCTGCTGACAAAGACTGCTTTCACTGAATTACTTACATTAAAGCAAGATTCATTGAATCATAGTTTAACAAGGTGACAGACCAACAGCATCTACAGTGTCATATAATGTTGCATAAATAAAATAATTCTCTTTGAAGTAATAAAGTAGGAGAGTGTAACAAGAAGAGTAAGCATTACATTTATTTGGGTAATTATTTTGTGAAGTGCACTAGTTCACAGTTGGTTTACCTTCTCTGCAGATTCTGGATGTCCACCCTGTGTCTGCATGATTATTTACTAGAAGCTCCAGTTAGTTCTGATATAACAAATATTTGCAATTGGGCAAATCAGTGGTCCTCTGAAAATGACCGTAGGTGTGTGTGATGTCTTAGTATGTGTGCATCCTGCAATGGACTGACATTGTGAGCAAAAGTAGTTCTTTGCCATGCACGCATTAAATGCTGTGATAGTCTCTGTCTTAGAAAAGGATAAAACTGGTATCCAAACAAGGAATGAATGCATTTTGTAATTTTGGTAACAATGTGAAAGTAAATGCTTTGTACTCACTGAGGTCGTTGAACATATTGTAGGTTATGTTTGCCGAGAAATGTCCCACTTTAAGCAGATGAAAAGATGGTAGTAATTACAGGATTGGTAAACGTACATAATCTGATGCAAATAAAAAAATAAAGTATACATTTATGAAACTAAGGAATGGCAATGAAAGAACAAACCTTTCATAGAAGATGTACAAGTATCCAACCTGAAGGATCTTGGCATAACCCAGGAATAAGTGCATAAAAGACTTCTTTCTGCAAGTGTCCATTTATCATTGCATATCGAAAGGTAAGCAAATGCTTGAGCATACTAGCTTATGTATTCACAATCTAGTAAAGGAGGACGAGGAATATAACAGTGATACTTTTTGGTCGGTTTCATTTCAGCAGAAAAAAACGTTATCCATGTTTACTGTTAAATTTGGGGGTGGGGACGAGGGTACAGAGAAGAAGGCTACCGTGAGAGAACGGCTGTTAAGATGGGACAGTAAAGAAATGCAGGTGAAAGTGTGGGTGATGTCTGTTCTCGTGTATTTATTCAAATGCTTAGAATGACACTACAGCTGGAGGACTGAAGAAATGGTAAAGCAAAGAGGCAGCAAAAAAATTAACAGCAATGAAACCAGAAATCATGGGAGGGTTGGCCTAATGGTTAAGGTGTTTGCCTTACAAACACAAGGTGCAGGGTTTGAGTTTCACAAGGGATAATTGGCTAGGCTTAAAATGGCTCGCAAGGGCAGTTAGCTTAGTACTAATCTATGAACCTATGAACATACTTGTTTTGGTGGGAGTGCATGCGTCTGCCTGAAAATTAACAGACTGCTGTAGTATGTAATGAGGAAAATGTTGTATTGCTATATTTGTTTATATGTACTTATGTTGAATTGTTACAATACTGTTTTATTTGCTGTTGCTATGTGTTCTGAAAAGAGGCTGAAAAGAGTTCTGTACCAGTCCCCAAACCTGGTTAACAGACTATAAATAAAATGAAAATAAAGGGATTGTCTCAACCTCAGTTACGTGTTGATTCCTTTTCACACTGTCATTCTTGCCTGTCTCCTAGCAAAGTCTTTTGTTAGTAATTTATTCTGTACTTTTAAATTATTAGTAACTTCTCAGAGTAAAATGAACATCAGAAATGGTTGTATACATGCAATGAATTACAGAAATAGCAAACATCACTTGTCTTAAAGTAAATGTCATCTTAATGCTGCTTTTAACAAGCAGTAGTTGTATCTACCGTTTACCCAAAACAAGAAAACTTGCCCTTTATGCCTGCCAGTTTGACAAAGATATGGAAGTAAGTGTTTCAGTCTCTGTGTGCTGAGAGCTGTTATAAAACAATGCAGTGGAATTCTTGAGCCAAGTGCACAGATCACCACTGCTTAATATGACAGCCTGTGACCTGGAATACAGAATACAAAACACGATAAAATAAGACTGTATTTTCAGTAAAATAGTAGATTACCTTTCTCAAATGATAAAGCAGCGTTTTAGATGTAGGACCTTTATTTTATAGTAAGTTCCTAAGTAACACTTTGACAGGAGCATAGCCTTAGCTATATCTGAAATAGGCTGAAACATATGTACTTAAAGTGTTTTGATTTGCTTGTCACCTTATCAGGTTTGTTTACAAAGGCTTGACTAGGTCATTCATTAAGATTCGTCTAAGTGTACGTGTTAATGATTTTATACACATAAAACATATTCATGCACACATATGCATACATAGGTATGTATGTGTTATGTGTGTGGGTAAATCTATTTATATATATATATATATATATATATATATATATATATGTGTGTGTGTGTGTGTGGATATATAGTTACAATTTGAAAGCACAAACACTTATATGAGCCAGTGTTTTTTCCTGTTGTAAAAAAAGCGAATACTCATATGGGTGAACATTCTGTAAAATGTAATTTATGATTACAATTTGCAAGCACAAACACTTGTATGAGCAAACATTCTTTCAAGTAGAGTTTTTGCCTGCATCCTTTTGTATGGGATCGCATTGCAGTGGGATAAGGGAATTTCCCCTTACCCCACTGTTGTGCAGTTTATGCTGCTGTTGTGCAATCTCAGAGTTAGTGTATATAATTAGCGGGGGGGGGGGGGTGTTGCTTGATGCAAAAAAAAACAACACTTTTGCATATTTTCGTTCATTTGATTGGTCTTTGTTCAAAAATAATAATTTTAATTTTGTATATTTTCAGTCATTTGCTAGATCTCTGTTTGATCACTCATATGTAGAACACTCTTCTCAAATGATAAAGCATTTTAGATTTAAATAGAGAGAGTGAGAGAATGTATTTGCAAGAAAGCAAGAGAGGAAAAGTGTTCTTTTTCAGGGGTGAGACAGGAATGTCCTCTGGTTAAGTGACATTGTCACACAATTTGAATGTGGAAAATGAGGGAAACTATGTCATGAATACAGAATGATAATACCAAATTGGCTTAACCATCTGTGCACTCCTAAAATCTTTTATATGTTAAATTAACTACATATATTTGCCTCATCTGTATTATGCAGTGGTATGTAAATTTCAAAATGCTTTAACAGTTCACTGTATAAGAAACGTGATGTATACCCAAGGCTGTATCCTTACAGAATCCCAATTATGGTTAAAAAACACTTGTAGATAGGCCTGTTATCTGACACAGTACATAGAATTTGTACGAGTTACTCTTATTTTAGTATATTTAGTAACTTAAGTTAACAAATGCAGTGTCTTTCAGTTAGGTGTAATTTTAAAGTAGGTTCAGGAGTAATATATGTTGTTTGTTTTTGGATTTAGGGGTTGATTTAAGCAAATCAGCCTGGGAAAATGTAGATTTTCTTACTTGTCAACACTAAGATCTGTCTGTAATAAACCAAGATAACTGTGGTGTATTTTCATCACCTCCCTGCTGCTTTATATAGCAAAAAAGTTCCTTTTATTTTGATACTAGAACTCACAGAAGTGTGTATGTGTTTTGAGAAAATTAATGTAAGCATGAGTTGAAGGTTGTTTGCTGTTAGTGTTAAGGTGAGAGACTGGATCATGGTTTTCATGCACTTTCACAAAAATGCAGTCATACGCAGAGTGCAATGTTTCCTGTTAGAATGCACCATGCCTAGCGAAAACAGGTGCACCTCGTATACATTGGTATATTAAAACTAGTGTTTCAGTGATTGTACATCTTTTGTAGTACAGATTTTCGGCTTTAGTATTGATGTCAGTGATGCAGTGAAAATGTGGCACATGCCAAAAGACACTTGCATATTGAAATATTATGCAAGCAATATGAATCAAATTATCTGGAACACTGCCAAAAAATTTAGACAAGCTAAACATTTGCAAATATTTAAAGAATTATAAACCACTGTCTTACCTGTCAGTACAACAAAACTGAAGTTTGCCACTTAGGTTCATAGGTTCATACTAGGCTATCTGCCCTAGGGCATTTATAAGCCTAGCCAGAGTGTTTGGCTTTCGCCACCCATTTTAAATGAATTTTGCTATGCCCTTTTTCGAGGTTAGTATACTGTGCCTCTGTCTAACAGTGACACAGAAGTGATACCCGGGGTAAACCTGCTATCTCCCATCCACTCATCAAGATTCCTCTTGAAGAGAGTCAATGAGGGACTCTGCCTAACCTGGACTGGGATTTTATTCCAGAGTGAAGGGAGCCTCTGGGTTATGAATCTGTCCCTCCAGCATGTCCTATTTATTTCAGTGCTGAGGTTCAAGTCTCTCAGGCACGTAGCTCGATGGGATTTGGATTTTCTGAGGTGCAGCATGTCCATTAATTCCGGGTTGGACATGGCTTTATACGTCAGGCACAGATTGCCTCTGAGCAGGGGGTATGCCACTGAGTAGAGCTGGAGTTTCTTTAACCGGGCAGCATATGGCATCTGTTTGAGCCCTTTGATCCTCTTGGTGAGGTACTTTTGGGGTCTTTCCAGTTGCTGCAGGTGTCTGGTAAGGTACATCCCAAAAGGGGCATTGTACTCAATTATGGGCCTGATGAGGGATGAGTAAAGAGGCACAATGACCTCCCCTGATCAAGATGTGAATCCCTTCATGATTAGGTGGGCTATATAAAATGTTTTTCTAACCACTTTGGCCACGTGGTTGTCAAATGAGAGATTGCTATCAACTTGGGTCCCCAGGTCCCTAATTACTTCTTCCGTGCCAATGGATTACCACCTATGTGGTAATTTGTGGGCACTTTGTTTTTGCCAAAGGGGATGACTATACACTTTTTGGCATTTAGCTTGAGGCCATGGCTCTGGCATCAGTTGTCTGTTTCTATGAGGCCCTTTTGTAGGATGCTTGTGTCGGCTGGAGAGTCTATTATGGCACCCAATTTGCAGTCATCTGCGAACTTGGTCAGCCACAGTCCTTCCGTGTTAGCCTGTACCTCCAAAAATATATACCGAACAAGAGAGGTCCCAGGACTGAGCCTTGTGGGATGCCACTTGTAACTGGTTTGGAGTCTGACATGGCTCCAGCAATTCTAACCATGTGGGTTCTGTCCTTGAGCCAGTTTGCAACCCATCTAGTGACATAGGGGTTTATATTTAAGCTGGTGAGCTTATCTATAATGCCCGAGTGGGGTATTGTATCGAAGGCTTTTGCAAGGTCCAGATAGGCTGTGTGGACCACCTTCCCCTCGTCAATGGCCTTGGTGACTGTTTCAAAGAAATCGACCAGGTTTAAGAGGCAGGATCTGCCCTTAACAACGCCGAACTGGGTAGGATCCAGTGTCTGTAGGTCCTCAATATCTTTATTTATGAGGTCCATGATGATCCTTTCCATAGCTTTGCAGACCAAGCTAGTCAAGCTTATGGGGCGATAGTTTCCAGGATCCGTTGAGGCACCACCTTTGTGGAGAGGGACCACTGTTGCTGTACGCCACTCTTTTGGTACATATCCTGTAGTAAGGCTGAGATTGAACAGTAGTTTTATGTTTGGGTTTAGTTCTTCTTGGAGTTCATGTAGGACGCAGCCTGGGACACCGTCTGGTCCCATTGATGCCATGTTTTTTGCTTTGTAGAGGGCGGTTCTTACCTGAGCATCTGAGATGTCAGGGGGACAGCACTCTGCTGGGATAGATATTTGCCCTTTTGGTGGGGAGAGGGGAAGAAGTTTGTGCTGAACCTGTCAGCTAGGATGTTGGCAATGTCTCTGGGTTCGGTGTATTTTGTTGTCATTTCGGACTAATTCTGAGCATATCTGGGAATTCCCACCCAGGTTCCTAACATAACTAAAGAAAGCCTTGTGATTATCCTTAGTGTCCTGTGCAATTTTTCTCTCGAAGCTGGCCTTAGATGATTTTATGAGTGCCCGTAGTTTTTTGCTAATACTGATCAGAGATGCCTTCCCTTTTTGGGATTTTGCTCTATCATGTAGTAGCTTCCTCCTTCTATTGTATAGTTTGTTTATGGCTGGGGTCCACCAGACAGGACGCCTAACTTTGGAGGATTGGGTCTTGGTTTTATTTGGGATTGCATGATCCATGCATTCCTGAAGGTGTTCATAGAATGCGTTTATAAAGGATTCTGCGGACTGGGCCGTATTTTCCACAGGCCCGGGGGCTTTGAAGGATTCCTCCTCGGTTTTGAGGAGTGTGAAATTTGCTTTAGAGAAGTTTTTCACTGTGGTTTTCTGGGCAGGGGCTGGGGTCGGGATGTGAATATCTAGTGAGATTAGTTTATGGTCTGATCTTACCAGTGAGGGATACACTTCTGGCCTGGAGCATAGAGACCCCATGTTGGTGATGATCAGGTCCAGTTTGTTTTCACCTCTTGTGGGAGTGGCAACAAGTTGTTCCTTAGCATTTGAGTTTATAAATTCTAGGAACCTTTGGGCTAGTGTGTTGGAGCTAGAGTAATGCTCCCAGTCTATGTTAGGGTAGTTGAAGTTGCCCAATATAATGGTGTTTGGAGAGACCTTCATATTTTCCAGTGTTCTCAGGAAGGCCGAGTAGGGTTCCTGGGTTTGGGAGGGTGGTCTGTAGCAGGCTATAAACTGGAAGGCAGTTTTACCCACTGTTAGTTGCACATGGATAGTCTCTGATGCTTCGTGCTGTGCCACCAACCTGGAGGTGTGGGTATCTTTGATGAATATTGATACTCCCCCTCCTTTTGTGGTTCGGTCCAAGTTTGGGGGCGAAAAACATGGTATGAGGTATAACCTGGTAGTGCTGGGGTGCTCTCGGGATCCTTGAACCAGGTTTCTGTTACTGCACAGATATCGATGTTCTCCATGCTAAGGAGAGTTTCGAGTGTGTGCATCTTGAGGTTTAGACTTCTGGCATTGAGTAGCATTACTCTTAGTTTCTTATCCCTTGTGATACCTATGGAGGTGGGTTTGTCTTTTGAGCCTTGCCTAAAAAAGGCACTATGGTGGGTGGCAAGAGCCTTTGCCAATATCCGAAAGCCCAGGGGTGACAGGTGCAAGCCGTCCCTAGCGAAGCATCGTGGCTTGTCGAGCATGTCATCTCAGGCAGACAGGCATTGGATCCCCTTTGAATGACACCAATACTTAAGCCAATTGTTGAAATTGATCATCTTGTCTTCATATTGTGGCATCATTCTTGGTGAGGGTAAGATGCTACTCAAGGTCAGGGTCATACCAGCCTGGGCTACATGCTCAGAGAGCTCCTCTATGTCTCTTTTCATGTAGTCCAGGGAGGTACGTCTCAGGTCATTCACACCAGCATGGACAATGACTGAGTCATATTTGTACTTACCTTGGAGTGACCTGAGTGCTTGTGTTATGTGGCGGATCCTAGCGCCCGACAGGCGGCTCACCGTGACCTTCTCCTTGTTCAGCCTGGTGAGCGGGACGTCAGTGTGTCTGATGGTAGAGTCACCTATTACAAGTGTATCAGGTGTGTTGTTTAGCCTTAAGGACTATGACTGTTCGGCACATTGGCTTTATGAGCTATGTGTTGCACATGTTTTGTTTTGGGGTAGTGGTTGCTTCGGTGTCTGCTTTGGAGGTCTTTGCTGCTTAGGCAGATTTTTATTTAGAGCCTCCGAGTATGTTTTTGTGTGTTTATGTGTTTGGTTTGCTGTCGTGGTAGGTCTATGTGAGACTGGAATTGTAGTGAGTGTGGTTTCCTTCTCCTCCTGACTGGTTACGCCAGTACTGAGTTGAGAGAGCTTAGCCTCCAGTTTGGCTATATGGTTGCATCTCTCACATGTGTTGGTATTTGTTGGGAGGAGAAGAGGGTTGTCTGTGTACATGAGGCAGTTGTAACATTGCCTCAAGATTCTCAGATTCACCAGCTGGACCGGAGAGGAGATTGACAACTGACCTTTGGACATGCTAGAATAGTATTGGGAATTCCTTTATAATTGAAAAAAAGGGCCAGTGGGGAACAAAGTACTCAAGGGGAGTTTGTGAGGGTGTAGTGCTTTTAATTTTTTAGTGCTGACTTATATAATTGCTTTAGTGAGCAAGTGCCAGGCTTTAAAGTGGGAATAGGGTGTTTATTATGAGAACTAGATCAGTTCTAAGGGAAAAAGTGAAGAGCAGACTTTGTGGAGCCGAGAATGGTTTACACCCAATTAAGCGGCGCTGCCCAATGCTGCGCTATGCGCAAAATCGTGCAAAGCCACGCTAAAGCGGGTTTTATACAGGGGGACTTGAAAGAGCTAGAAATTGGCCCAAAACGGCCAATAGACTACCAGATTCTTGTGCTGGGAACACTCCTCCAGGGATAGATAGGCTGCTCCAAGCTCCCCACTGCCACAGGTGAACAAAGAAGCCTCCCTTTATCCAAGAAAGGAAATGGGCAACACAGGTACTTTCCAAAAGTCCAGAATACAGCAAAGCCTGTATTTGGGCTACTCTAGGTCAGGAAAGACGGGAAACAAGGATATATGTATATATATTTTGCAACAAACAGCAGGAAAATGCAATAAATATGTAACACAGGCTAGCGCACTTGAGTGTGTAGCCTCAACAGGTAAAAGCAACAAACAGGACTTAAAATGCAGGTGCAAAAACAACTTTAAACAGTTTAAAACAGTTCAAGAAGGAGAAATACTTGCAGTTTAGCTAGATTGGACAGTCGCCCAGGTAGTAGCAGGAGAACAAACACTTTTATCAGGTTAGCAGTTGCTCTTTTAGCCTCTCTGCTGCTAGCACCACTCTGCAGGACCACAAGGAGCTTGGCTGAGTAGTAACAAGCGCAAAAAACGCTCCAAAGTGGGTTTTATACAGGGGGACTTGAAAGAGCTAAAAATTGGCCCAAAACGGCCAATAGACTACCAGATTCTTGTGCTGGGAACACTCCTCCAGGGATAGATAGGCTGCTCCAAGCTCCCCACTGCCACTGGTGAACAAAGAAGCCTCCCTTTATCCAAAAAAGGAAATGGGCAACACAGGAACTTTCCAAAAGTCCAGAATACAGCAAAGCCTATATTTGGACTACTCTAGGTCAGGAAAGATGGGAAACAAGGATAAAATTGTTTTTTTTTTTTTTTGCAACAAACAGACTACCAGATTCCTGTGCTGGGGACACTCCTCCAGGGATAGATAGGCTGCTCCAAGCTCCCCACTACCACTGGTGAACAAAGAAGCCTCCCTTTATCCAAGAAAGGAAATGGGCAACACAGGAACTACCAGATTCTTGTGCTGGGAACACTCCTCCAGGAATAGATAGGCTGCTCCAAGCTCCCCACTGCCACTGGTGAACAAAGAAGCCTCCCTTTATCCAAGAAAGGAAATGGGCAACACAGGAACTTTCCAAAAGTCCAGAATACAGCAAAGCCTGTATTTGGACTACTCTAGGTCAGGAAAGATGGGAAACAAGGATAATTTTTTTTTTTTTTTGCAACAAACAGCAGAAAAATGCAATAAATATGTAACACAGGCTAGCACACTTGAGTGTGTAGCCTCAACAGGTAAATGCAACAAACAGGACAAACTTTAAATTACAAGCGCAAAAGCGTGCTAAAGCTGGCTTAGGGTTATGTTGCAATTAAATATACCTCTGGATGATATATTTACATGTTTAGTAATGTGGTCATATAAAAGCTCTTTATAGGGCATACTTTAAGGCATAAAAACATTTTCTTCAGTACCAAGAGGGTTATAAATGTGTCTTTTGCCTCTGTTTTTGAGTCTGGATCTGGGTAACAGTGCACTAATGCATACATTACCTGGGCTTAAACAATGTTATACTTCTCCATTTACTTGTTAATAGTCTGAAAGCACTTGTACAGTACATGCATGATAAAATAAGTGAGAATAAGCAGTGAGTGTGTAAGGCAGTGGACTGCCATCATGAATGCAGAGTATATAGCAGGGAACTAGTTGGTCTGCTGGGGGCAAGTTTAACCTTATTTTGACTGTTAGCCTTCACAATTTTAGGTATGAATTTATCGCAAAAACTGGACAATGTGTGTGTCAGCATGATTGAAATGAATTAGTTTCTTATTTTTTCATAGGGATTTGTTCTTTGAGCAGGTGTAGGTAACCTTATTTGTAGATATACACTTCCTTATTCATAATGTATTCTATAAATAAAATACAGGAACATTTTCATCTGAAATTATTAGAAAGATAAAGATAGGAGGAAGCCTATTATGTGTAGACAAGAGGAAAATACACATATTTTCAAACTTTTTATAGAAAACACACATTGTACTAATAGGGAGATAATTCACATGTTCTTATGTGTTGTCCCCCTTAAAGACTGTAACAACAGTAGTCTTGCTCCAGTTTGCTAGGATCTGATGACAACTGTGACAATGTGACTTAGTACTAACTATGCCAGAGAGAGAGTAATGCAATGCATGTGTAACATATGCCAGCATAGCTAGCTGGAATTTTGTAAAGGATTATATGTCATTTGCATATCAAAATGTATTTGTAAAGCTACTTGTGTTAAAAATGTCCCAACAGTGGGTCCTGCTGGACAGAAAAGAAATACACCTGTATGTCAGACTGTATTATAACTATTGAAATAAATAGATTGTAACAGAGGATAATAGAATAGAAGAGGTTAATCTCAGTCCCTCTAACTTTGAAAAATAGTCTGAAATTAAATTACCTGGTTTAGGCCATAAAGATCGCATCTTACTTATGTAATTATTTTTTTATTTGAAATAGAAACTCAAAAACAGTATTCAAGTAGAATCTAATGACCACTATGAAACAAATAGAATTAGCGCTTTCATTCACTCATTTATTACGTGAACTTCCTCAGAAAAACAATTACATTTACTCATCCTTCCTTTTATACCAAAATCACAGGAAATGACATCAAAAACATAAATAAACATTTATATTTACATAAGTTTAAATAAAATACTTATAAATCAATCCATATAAATGCAAATACATACTTATAAATATAAAAATATATTAATATATAAAAATATACATATTTACTAACTATAACCACATCTTATTTTATAAATAAATACATAGTAAAACTATTCAATAAGAAACACTTCAAATTTATACTCATTCAGACCTGGCTCTCTGTCAGCCTCTAAAAATAACTGTCACAATGTCTCTTTACATTCTAATATGTTATTCAAATCTCCCCCAAAAATTACTTCATTAAGTTTTTCCACCACAGAAAACTCAAATTTCTTAAAATTGGTACAAACAAGGGCATGTTTGGCCAAATAATTATTTTTATCCTTATTTTTAATGGCCAAATTGTGTTCATAAATTCTACATTTTAATGTTCTAATGGTTTTCCCTATATAATAATGATCACATGTTGCACAACAAGCAATGTAAACTATAAATTCAGTATTACAATTAAAATAATCTTTAGCCCATACGGTATAATTTACATGTATTTTATTTAAACTAATGGAAATATAATGTTTATTTATGTTTTTGATGTCATTTCCTGTGATTTTGGTATAAAAGGAAGGATGAGTAAATGTAATTGTTTTTCTGAGGAAGTTCACGTAATAAATGAGTGAATGAAAGTGCTAATTCTATTCGTTTTATAGTGGTCATTGGATTCTACTTGGATACTGTTTTTGAGTTTTTATTTCAAAGTTCGTAGTTCTTGGTTTGTGTTGGTATTTGTTATTTGCTTTTTGTTTACCAGAAAAGTCCACTGGGTCAGCAGAATCCATTTTCAGTGGAGGCACAGGGAAAAAGCTCCACATTACAAGAAATTAACAGTTTGAAGTTATAAAGCAGAAATTATGAAGAAATTGCAAAGCAATTACAAAGAATAAGTATATCCAAGGTGTTGAGAAAAACCTGAACAGGAGTATATTTTAAGCAGTAATACAATCTGTAAACTGTCAGCATAAAGTAAGTATCTACATAGCTTACTGTGTCTATAATCTCTCCACAATTGTACTATCTCACACACAAAACGGTGATGACAAGAAATATGGTGTCATACATATTCTAAGGGGGCTTGGTGCAAGTGCACTTTCAGCATGAGGAAAGGTGGTTATGAAGGGAAGTTTTGAAATGGGAGAGATTTTGAGTTGTTCTAATGGAGAGAGGCAAAGCA
Organism: Protopterus annectens; assembly: GCF_019279795.1. Lineage (NCBI taxonomy): Eukaryota > Metazoa > Chordata > Ceratodontiformes > Protopteridae > Protopterus > Protopterus annectens. The sequence continues at coordinate 892,089,923 of NC_056746.1, forward strand.
TTCCCATTCTTGGCTGTTGAGAATGAGTAAAGAAGCTGGTCAGGTGAGAGGTTAGGTTTGTGAACCTGCAAGATCTTCTGATCTCCTGATCTAAGGGACCTGTTTGGGTGGTAGTAGTTGAATGAGCTCTGGGCAGGACAGTCTTGATGTTTGAAGAGTATTTTGTGAGCTGTGGTTAGTTACAAGTAGGAGAGGTAGTTTGCAGCCAGAGACAAAATGTCTGTGAATACCAGGGTTAGGAATCTTACTGTATTGTCCTTAGTGGTAAACTAATTACTACCCTGGAAGGGTGGAAGTTTTGAAATTATTTTATAGCTTCCAGATGCTGTAACATATCTCAACAAAGCTCTATCTCTGTGCATGGTAACACATATGTGCTAAATTCTGGTTCACTTTCTAGCAAAGGGGGTAGTGTAGGAACCAGAGTCAGATGACCAGATGTATGTGATGTCATTCTGTAATCCACCACTGAAATGATGTTTTAATACTAGACGAGACAGAAGTCTCAGATCAGTCTGCTTTTGAAACCTGACCAAAAAGGAAGACCACTCACCCACTTCATCTTGACTTGCTTTAGTAAGTAACCAGGGAATAGTAATTCTTTAGATCAGTCAGGAAAATATAGTAAGATTAGTTAAGTGCTGTTTTTGGTACCTGTGTGAATCTAGTCATCTGTGTTATTTTTAATATTTCCTGTGAATGAAACTGTGGCGTTTCTTGCAAATAGATATTTAGTATTTTCATGGTCTCTTATTATTTATTATTAAATATATTTAAATTTTTCATTGTGGCTGATTTTTAGAGAATATTTTAACCTCTGAGTGCACTTATATTTATTTGGTGACACTGTGGCCACTCCTGAAAGCCTTGCTGCATAGGCCAAACACTACCATTTGTATTAGTATTAATGTTACTCAGTATAATTGGGTACTCTTTTAAGAACCTTAGAGTAGCTGGCTTTGGAGTGTTCTGGTGGCAGTACTGCCACTCACCAGGTGAGGAAGAAACAGGCAAACGTGGGTTCTTGTTCAAGCAGCTTTATTATATGCAAACACATCATAAATGAAGCTAAGTAACTTTAACATATAAACAAACTAGCTATCATGCACATAGATGTTAACACTCTGGCTGTACCTTCAAAATGGCACTGAAGCTAACAAGTGTTTGGTATTTATATGCACACACAGACCTTGATAATGCTTCTTAAAGGTACAGCACACCTGTTATTCTACATCCTCCCTCTTTGAGAAATGAGTCAGGCATTGTCACTGGTATTAATAAATATGCAATTTACACAGGAATAATTTTCATCATGCAATTATACAAAGCTAGGTACATATGCACAACTATGTCTAAGTTACTATGTATTTCACACTAGGCTTTAAAATGTGACCATATCATGTGACATAAAATTTGGGATCTAGTTTAGCAGTTGGGATTCTGTCTGCTGACTGTACAATCTTAGGAAACTTGGGACCATCTGCTGGAACAGTATCATGAGTCAAGACACATTCTGGAACAGGAATATCATCTGGATTGCTCTGTGAATTAAGAGTCTTTATCACAGTAACAATGCTGCGATATCGGTTCTGCTAAAGGAAGAAGATATCTGCAATTTCTCCTGTACTCCACACCCTTGGATTTAACAAAATAGGATCTTTGCTCTGCATATATACTCGTTATTTGACCAATCTGGTTGAAAGCTTTTACCATTTATATCCTCACTGTCTCTCCCTCTTTCAACAGATGGAGTAATCTGCTTGATTTGTCATAGCTGGACTTTTGAAAAGAATGCTTTTCAAATAGCTGTGCTCTAATGGCTTTGTTTATATTTTAGCTTTAGGCCTCAATAAACTATAACTGATAAGCAACGTTTTTCTAGTTTGTCTGGATAGAAGTCTCTGAGCAGGTGAGCCAAGTATATCTTCACAGGGTATGTTTCTGAGATTGAGTAAATTAAAAAAAAAATCAGTATTATCATACTTTGACTTCTCAAGTAATTGCTTTGTACCGCACGTTCAGCAAGTCCATTCCATTGTGGATACTCTGGACTATTAGTAACGTAAAAAGTCCCACTCTCTTGCAAATTTCTGAAACAGTTGATTGGTAAATTGGGTACCATTATCAGAGATTAATTTCTGTGGGCTGCCATGGAATGGTGTTTCAAATTAGTAATGACTGTAGTAGAAGTTAGATTAGGTAGTAGATTGATCTCAAACCAATTTGAATAAGAGTCTACCAGTACTAATGTTGATTGTTCCACTTAAATATATCAGTAGCTACTATTGACCAAGTAGTTTAGGGATTTGACTTAGCTGAAGTGGCTCTTTTTGCAAATGTGGTTTAGTACTGTTGCATACTGAACAGGAAGAAAGTACTCTATGAATGTCTTTTGCTAGATATCTCCAAAACACAAGTCTTCTCACCATTCTCATAGTAGATTCAGTACCTGGGTGACCAGGATGCAAAATCTGGATATACTCTTGTTGTAAGGAAGCAGGGACAACAATTTTTGGACCTTTGAAAGTAATGCCATCTTCCATCAACAACTCATCTCTGTAAGGAAAGTAAGGTTGCACATTGGGTGGTACACTAGCTTGCTTTGACGGATATCCAGTACTGATGTAGTGATGGTGTTTTTGCAAAGCTGGATCAGTCATTGTATGATCTCATAGCTCATCAAGTCTTGTGTTAGAAAAATTATGCACTTCCATGACATCAAAGTCAAAATTCTCTGCATCAAGCTGTTCCATTGTATTTCTGGATGATCTAGATAAGGTATCAGCCAGATAAAGAAGTTTGACTTTCGTATAGACATTTTGAAGTTGTACTTTTGCAGTTTAAGCATCATTCATTGTAAGCTCGCTGGTGCTGAGTGCATAGATTTTTTTAAAATAGTAATCAAAGGTTGTTGATCAGTTTTAATCCTGATATCTCGACCATAGATACAGTCATGAAATTTGGAACAAGCAAACACTATTGCCAAAAGTTCCTTCTCAATTTGACCATACTTCATCTCAGTCTGGGTAAGTGTTCTAGATGCATAGGCTACTGGCCTGCCTTCTTGAAGAATAACTGCATCTAACCCAGATTTTGAAGCATCGTAGGAAGTTTCGCACAACTAGTCACATTTAGCTGTTCACCAGCTCTGACCCTTGCAAAAGTATCGGCAGACATAACATTGCACTTTGAACCAGTGTCTACTTTGAGCTCAGTGGATTTACCATTGATTCAAACAGTACGAAACACTTAATTTACTGCCAATAAATCTACTGCATCAATCTTTTCACCAATCACTGAAACTCAATCTACATAGAAAGTGAACTGTTGCAGGTTTACTTGATCAACTTGCTTTTTTGAGTGACCCTTCTTTGTAACTGTGTGATGTCTACTTGATTTACAAAATCTTTGAAAATGGTTCCATTTCTTACATTTGTGGGACTGCTGATCAGATGCTATACACTTTTCTCTTCTGGACTCATGGTTGGCACCACAATTGCAACAGTTAACAATAAAGCTTGATTTGGGTTTTGCTGCTTCACCCTTATACTGTACTGAGCAGCGTCTGTTCTGCACTGGATAACCTTGATTCTGCACTGAGCATGCTCCTTTAACTGAAATGTTCTTGGAATTTGCTAGAAGACTATGGGTTTTACCTGGAAATCCTACAGGGGCTGCTGCTGTCATGTGCTTAGGCCTGCTTTTGCCTGTCACATGCTGCATCTACGTTAGCTGTGGAGCCTGTTGAAACCATGCTCTTATCACTAGCAAGTATACTTGTGTGCCTTTCCGTAACTTCATGGTTCTGACAAATCTCAGTGGCTTTGCTCAGTGTCAAATCACTGTCAGAAAGCAAAATCTTTCTCACAGCAGCATTATTAAAACCACAAATGAGTCTGTCCTTTATTAACTCATCTTTTAAATTACCAAATTACATGTTTTAACTTTGTTTCTTAGGTCAGCAATGTAAGCTGCAAAAGTTTCCTCTGGCTTCTGATCTCTCATGTAAAACAAATGCCTCTCTAATGTAACATTAATCTGGAGGTTACACATTTCTCTGAATTTGCACTTCAAACACTCGGGGTATTCCCATGATTCAGCTTGCACAACAATACAACACTCGTCATGAAATTATTTTACTGTACGAGCAATGTATCTTGAAATTATTTGACTGTAAAAGTCATTTATAGGCAAATAGCGTACGGCACCAGGACAACCCAGTCAACACAAGGACGTGTCAAAAAGTGTTCAAGTTGGTTGCAATGCCAAAAACCAGATACCTCCTCGTTGTAAGTTTGTAATTTAATGTTAGAAGCGTAGCTTCCTACACGGAAGAAGCTTCATCAGACAGTGAGACACAGAACATAATTCAATTTAAGCTAAACAAAAAGGAAAGACAATGATGTCATTTCCTTCAATACTTACATCTATTTTTTAAAAAAGGCAAGCACCATTTCTTTTAATAATTATTACAGTCCCTACTAAGTAAACGAGAATGCACATTCGCATAAAATGACACCATTAACCGATCAAACTGGTTCCTTGTTGATGTCTAAACACAATACAAAAAGAAATGTCTTTCAGTGCAAATAGGTTTCAATGACACAGTAAGTGAAACAACCTTACTTGAAGGTTTGATTGTATACCCTACCTTTTTTAAAAAAGGAATATATGACATTAAAAAGTTGTTAAAAACCATTAAAAAGTCATAATAAAACATGTAATAAACACAACTCGACTCTTAATAAGTCTATAAAGACTATAGCCTGTATTAATACAAGTTTCTTAAAATGTTGAGAAAATTATAAGTTATAAAAACTCGATAGGACACAATGCTGGTGAAAAATCTCTCAAAGAGAGAAAAAAAAAAAAAAAAAAAAAGGATTTAAACTCAGTGCTATATACAGCACGGTACCTCTTCTTGTTGATACCCTACAAGGGCACTAGCTAAAATATTGAGAAAAATACAGCAAAAAACTGAAAAAAGTGTAACTTGAGGTAAAAGATGTATATATGTCTATAAATCACCTCAAGTAACTTTTATATTTCAGCACAGCCAAAATGTTGCATGCTTCATTTAATCCTGGGTAGGAAAAAGCATTTAGGCGTAACTGCCATTCTAATTCTCTAATCTCAAGTAAAAGAGCTTGTGGGCCCCCTCTTATACCTACATTGACACAATCAATGCCCATGTAGGAGAAACTATGTCCAGTATGTTTAATGATGTGTTTAGAGAGTGCGTTATCGCCTTTTTTAGTTCTAATTGCATAATTATGTTGGTAAAGACGGTCCTTTAATCTACGGTCCGTCTTACCAACATAAAATGCAGGGCAACAATTACAAAACGCAAGATACACCACGGATTTAGTATTACAAGTGATTTTATGATTAATGTTGTATTTAATACCATTAACCATGAATGAATTGCCTACTTTTAAAAATCTGCACAAATTGCACATCCCACAAATAGCAGTACCATTATGTCTCAAGAAAAAATCAGTATGGTCTTCCCTGGATTGAAGTAGTTCTTTTAAGTTGTTGCCCCTCTTAAAAACAAAGGATGGTTGTAAACCTAAGGTTTCTATCAACTGTGGGTTGTTCAAAATGAAGAACCAGTTTTTCTTAATGATTGAACAAATAGCATTAATATGCCTATTGTAAGTGATAACCAGACTGGACTTAAAATCAGCCCTACTGGTTTCAAATAATGTACTTGGTTCTACATCCACAGCAACAGCTTCAATATTATTAGCCACTAGTATATAGGATTCTGAACCCACCCTTTGTACGATAGTAGAATCAACATTTCGTTGTGAAAGAAGGGGTTTATAGAATCCGTTCTCTCTTTTAAGGGAGACTTCCTCGATTAAACAATCGATGAATTCAATGGGGTACCCCCTGTTGGAAAACATAATCTTAAGGTTTGAACACTCGGTCTCAAAAGATTCAATGGTATTACACATGCGTACCGCACGGACCAATTGTCCTTTCACAATAGACTTCCTCTGTTTCCATGGATGGTTACTATTGAAATGGAGGAAGCCATTGCAGTACGTTGTTTTTCTAAAGATACTAGACAGGTAGCCTTGATAACCCACATCTTTAACAAGTTTGATGTCTAAGTAATCAATTTCTCTTGTAGAGAAATGATATGTGAATTTTAAAAATGTAGAAGAGCTGTTCATGTATTCAATCATGTTACTAGCCTGCTGTTCATCACCATCAAAAAGGATGAATACGTCATCCAAGAACCGAGTGTAAAATCTAATAGAACTTTGAAAGGTGATATTATTCAAAAGACAAGTGTTCTCCCAGTGTGCAACCACTAAGTTTGCAACACTGCCTGAACCCATTGCAATCCCTCTTTTTTGTAGATAGTAACGTTTATCAAAGATAAAGAAGTTGGAAGATAAGACAATGTCTAACAGTTGTGTAACAACCGAAATCTCATCCTTACAAGCTCCTAGTTTTAAAAGCATTAATTCAACCCATTCGATGGCCTCCTGATGTGGAATAGATGTATATAAATCTACAACATCTATTGTTAGAAAGTTAAAAGCCACATCAAAAGGAATCATGTCTATGGATTGAAGGAAGGACCATGAGTCCTTACATATCTGAGGGATGAGCTTAATGTATTTAGAAATAATATGGTCAACTACCCTGGCACAAGGGTGGGTGATTGAATTCCTACCATCAATCAATGCCCGCATAGGTGGGTCAGCTAAATTTTTGTGAATTTTCGGGATCCCAAACATAATTGGGATCCTCGGAAAAGAGATGTCAATAAAGTTAAATGTATCGATATCGATTAAGCCATCGATAAACAAATCTCTAAAATACCCTTTGATTCTATTGTGTTGTCCAGACATCTCATTTAAGGAAGAAGACTCATATGCGGGTGAATCCAGGACTTTTAACATCCTAGAGTTGTAATCTTCTTGATTGAAGATGACAAGCCCCCCACCCTTATCGGGTTTAATAACCCTGATAGGCATGTCCCTCAAATTTTTCAAACCATATCTTTGTTCACGTGAGATGTTACTCTTGTTGTCAAACCATTTAAGGTTTTCAAAAAGTAGCCTTAAGTCTAGCTCACAGGCACTTTCAAACATAAACAAAGAGGGGTGCAACGGGGGGTTAAAAACACTTCTCATTTTGAAAATAGGTTTGTCATTAGTCAAATCACCTTGAAATAATACCTTCAGGTTCAATCCCCGAACAAAACATTTCAAATCAGTGAGAACTTTGGTGAGGTTAACACTTTGATCAGGGACAAAAGATAAGCCAAATGCTAACAAGTCAATCAAGTCTCTGTCAATATGTATAGTAGAAAATTTAGACATCAACAAGGAACCAGTTTGATCGGTTAATGGTGTCATTTTATGCGAATGTGCATTCTCGTTTACTTAGTAGGGACTGTAATAATTATTAAAAGAAATGGTGCTTGCCTTTTTTAAAAAATAGATGTAAGTATTGAAGGAAATGACATCATTGTCTTTCCTTTTTGTTTAGCTTAAATTGAATTATGTTCTGTGTCTCACTGTCTGATGAAGCTTCTTCCGTGTAGGAAGCGAAAACGTTTCTAACATTAAATTGCGTTTACAAACTTACAACGAGGAGGTATCTGGTTTTTGGCATTGCAACCAACTTGAACACTTTTTGACACGTCCTTGTGTTGACTGGGTTGTCCTGGTGCCGTACGCTATTTGCCTTTGACTGTTAGTTTTTTTCTTTGGTTACCAGTATGTCTGTTTCCGGCTCTACGAGCCCCAGGACACCGGTTCTCTTCAGCTCTAGTAGCGGTTCTAACAATGACGAACCTAAGAGTATGGATTCTCTTATTTTATTATTGACACAGCGCTTGGACGCTCTCAACAACCGTTTGGACAGAATTGAGAACAACGGAACATCAGGTGCACAGAATTTAAACCCAAATTTGCCTGGGTTTAATGCCTCTGGAGATACGAACATTGCCAGTGGTATTTCAGCGCCTTTTCCGCCTGGCCAACCTCAGCGAATGGCTCGCAGCCTCAATTCATTTATTTCTGCTGAACCTACTAGTTCTGATAGGGCAAGGGGTTCAATGAGGCTGGGAGAAAACCACAACAGTGAAGGATACTTGCCGGAGAGAACACAAACACTTCAACGGCATTCTCCTGATGTGAATGCAGCGCCGGAATACAATAATCTCCTTCATGGTGATATAGGGCGCTTGGATAATCCCGGGCTTATTGGCGTGCCCTCATTTTCAGCATGGGCAGGGAACCTTGAGGCTTTGGCATTTGGCTCCCCGACCGACTTGGGGCCACCGGAAGAAATTCTACAGGTAACACTGATGACAGCATTATTAACCATCTTAAAATGCTTGATGATAAAATGTTAAAAATAAGGAAACTTCAATTAGAAGTTTCCTATTTCAGACAATGCACCAAAGAGAAAATAATACCTAAGGGCCTAAGGAGCACGTTTGCCCCTACAGGTCTGTTCCAGGATACTATGTTCATCAATGATTTATCTTGCCTTTTTGATAAACAAGGGCTTGAGTTACTTGAGTTAATGGTGCAACATTACTCAAGACAAATTGACTCTCTATTGGTGGAGACAAGTGATTTAGATGATAAAATTAAAAATGATTTAAACTTTGACAGGTACAAATATGATTATCATCGAACCTTTCAAAGTATTGATGCTTTGTTGGCTAAATTTAAAACCAACAAAAACATGAAACTGATCAGAGACAGGAATGCCTATGCTAGCCAAACCGCATACCCTAATTTGCAGAAATCGTTGAACAGGAACAATCCACAATTTGGGCAACGTACTAACAACACCAGTGGGAACAATGGAGATGATACACTTTTGGCCAGAGATGGGTCACATGATGACCCTCCTGGTGGGTCTGCCTACGACCCTGATTTCACGGGTGACAACTCGGGGGTTCAGGAACCGAGGCGAAGCAATAGGATCCGTGAAAATTATAACAATCAAGGGAACCGGCCTAACTATAGAGGGCAGCAGAAGCCTTTTTTAGGACGGAAACATTACCTGAGGCAGAACAAAAAGAACAAAGCCAACTAGTCTTTGATCATGAATGTATAGTCACACCTGTGGCTGTTCCTACAGTCTTATATAACACTAAAGGGGACTTTAAAGTCTATAATTTTTCTACTATACATATTGACAGAGACTTGATTGACTTGTTAGCATTTGGCTTATCTTTTGTCCCTGATCAAAGTGTTAACCTCACCAAAGTTCTCACTGATTTGAAATGTTTTGTTCGGGGATTGAACCTGAAGGTGTTATTTCAAGGTGATTTGACTAACGATAAATCTACTTTCAAAATGAGAAGTGTCTTTAACCCCCCGTTGCACCCCTCTTTGTCTATGTTTGAAAATGCCTGTGAGCTAGACTTAAGGCTACTTTTTGAAAACCTTAAATGGTTTGACAATAAGAGTAACATCTCACGCGAACAAAGAAATGGTTTGAAAAATTTGAGGGACATGCCTATCAGGGTTATTAAACCCGATCTTGTCATCTTCAATAAAGAAGATTACAACTCTAGGATGTTAAAAGTCCTGGATTCACCATATGAGTCTTCTTCCTTAAATGAGATGTCTGGACAACACAATAGAATCAAAGGGTATTTTAGAGATTTGTTTATATATCGATACATTAACTTTTATTGATCTCTTTTCGAGGATCCCAATTATGTTTGGGATCCCGTGAATTACAAAAAATAGCTGACCCACCTATCGCAGGGCATTGATTGATGGTAGGAATTCAATCACCCACCCTTGTGCCAGGGTAGTTGACCATATTATTTCTAAATACATTAAGCTCATCCCTCAGATATGTAAGGACTCATGGTCCTTCCTTCAATCCATAGACATGATTCCTTTTGATGTGGCTTTTAACTTTCTAACAATAGATGTTGTAGATTTATATACATCTATTCCACATCATAATGCTTTTAAAACTAGGATGAGATTTGTTGTTACACAACTGTTAGACATTGTCTTATCTTCCAACTTCTTTATCTTTGATAAGCGTTACTATCTACAAAAGAGGGATTGTAATGGGTTCATCTTTGGCAGTGCAGCAAACTTAGTAGTGGTTGCACACACAGAGAACTTTTGAATAATATCACCTTTCAAAGTTCATTCATCCTTTTGATGGTGATGAACAGCAGGCTAAAGTGATTGAGAATACATGAACATACTCTCTTCTTTTTAAAATTCACATATCATTTCTCTACAAGAATTGATTATTTAGACAAAACTCAAAAAAAGATGTGGTGTTACATTTCAATAGTAACCATCCATGGAAACAGAGGAAGTCTATTGTGAAAGGACAATCGTCCGTAAGTGCAGTGCTGTGTGTATACCATTAGATTAATCTTGACAGACCAAACCTTAAGATTATGTTTTCCAACAGATTCTATAAACCCCTCTTTTCACAATGTTGATTCTACTATCGTGCAAAGGGTGGGTTCAGAATTATATATACTTGTGTAATAATATTGAAGCTGTTGCTGTGGATGTAGAACCAAGTACATTATTTGAAACCAGTAGGGCTGATTTTTAAAGTCAGTCTTGTTCAATCATTAAGAAAAACTGGTTCTTCATTTTGAACAACCCACAGTTGATAGAAACCTTAGGTTTACAACCATCCTTTTTTTTAAGGGGGCACAAACTAAAAGAACACTTCAATTTTCTTGAGACATAATGGTACTGCTATTTGTGGGATGTGCAATTTGTGCAGATTTTAAAAGTAGGCATTTCATGGTTAATGGTATTAAATACAACATTAATCATAAAATAAAAGGGCGAACGCACTCTCTAAACACATCATTAAACATACTGGACATGGTTTCTCCTACATGGGCATTGATTGTGTCAATGTAGGTTGAAGAGGAGCCTAGCTCTTTTACTGAATTTAGGATTAGAATGGCAGGATTAAATGAAGCATGCAACATTTTGGCTGTGTTGAAATATAAAAGTTTACTTGAGGCTTTTTACCTCAAATTACTTTTTTCAGTTTTTTGTTGTATTTTTTCTCATATTTTAGTGCTGAATTGCCCTTGTGGTAGGTACCAAAGAGAAGGAGGTACCGTGCTGTATATCCTTTTTTTTTTTTCTTTTTTTTTTTTTTTTCTCTCTTTTTCTCATTTCCACCAGCATATAACTTTATAATTTTCTCAACATTTTAAGAAACTTGTATTAATACAGGCTATAGTCTTTATAGACTTATTAAGAGTCGAGTTGTGTTTATTACATGTTTATTATGACTTTTTAATGGTTTTAACAACTTTAATGTCATATATTCCTTTTAAAAAAGTAGGTATAACATCAAACCTTCATAAGGTTTTTTTGTTACTGATGTGTCATTGAAACCTATTTGCACTGAAAGACATTTCTTTTTGTATTGTGTTTAGACATCAACAAGGAACCAGAAATGGTGCTTGCCTTTTTAAAAAATAGATGTAAGTATTGAAGGAAATGACATCATTGTCTTTCCTTTTGTTTTAGCTTTGAATTATGTTCTGTGTCTCACTGTCTGATGAAGCTTCTTCCGTGTAGGAAGCATTCTTTAAAAACATTAAATTGCTTACAAACTTAGGTATCTGGTGACTGTTAGTTTTTTTCTTTGGTTACCAGTAAAAGTCATTTATCATCATTTTAAGAAATCTTTTGAACAAATGCATAGTGTGAATAAACTGGGAGTAGAAGCTGAGTGCAAGAAACATTTCGAAGTAACTGTACTTTATGAATAAACTATTTCAAAGTAATTGCAATTTGTGAATAAACTGTTTCGAAGTAATGATAATTTGCAAATGAGCTGGGCAGAAGAAGCTCAGAGTGGGAAACCCTTTGAAATAACTGCACTTTGCAAATAACAGTACACATCATCATCAGCCCCCTTTTTCCCATTTTTTTCTACATGGGGTCAGGGTATCATGTTAACTGTCGCCAACTCTTTCAATTCAGTGCCACACTCCTGCCTTCTTCAACTCTCATGCCTGACTGTCGCAGATCTTCTTTCACACAATCCATCCACCTCTTTGCTGTACGTCCTTACTTCCTCTTACCTTCTTCCTGTCTGTCCCAAATCTTCCTCACCAGATTGTCTTCTGCTTTTCTACACGTGTCCAAACCATTGTAATCTGTTCTCTTTGATCGTTCCTGTAATTGGAGCTGTATTGGCTTCTGCTGTTATGTCCTCATTTCTTTGCCTGTCCCACCCTACCACCTTTCTCAGGCACTTCATTTCCATCACCTGTAGCTTCTTCAACTGTTCTGCCTTTACTGCCCAGGTATCTGTATCATACAGTAGTACTGGTTGCACCACTGTCTTGTACACCTTACTTTTCAGCTTGTTTGGCATTCTTCTGTCTTAGACTACACCTGATACTCTATGCCAGTTGACTCCAGCCCCTCTGATTCTAGCTTTGACCTCTTCATTCAGACTACCCTTCTCCTCAACTACCCCTCCCAGATACTTGAAGCTGTTTACCTTTTCCACTATCTTTCCTTCTATCGTTATTCTCAGCTTCTTCTGATTTCCCCAATTTGCTGCCATTACCACTGTCTTATCTATGCTTAGTTTAATCCCATGAGACTTCAGATTTGCATTCCATTCTGCTATCCTTTGCTGAAGTTCTAGCTCAGAGTCTGCCTGTACTGCCACATCATCTGCATACAGCAGCTTTGTTGATCCGTCCCCTCCAACCTGTTTGCTGATGTAATCCATCACCAGTATGAACAGCAGTGGGTTGAGAGCTGAACTCATGTACACCCACTCCCACTGGGAACCCTTCTGTGAGGCCGAACACTGTTTGTACTTGAGTCATTGGGTCCTTGTACATAGCCTGCAATAATTCTATCAGTGTTTCTGGGACTTCAAACCACCATAGTACTGCCCATATCAGCTTTCTTGGGACCTTGTCATATGCTTTTTCCAAGTCTAGGAATGCCCAGTTGGACCCTCTCCTCATCTCTAACTTCTTCCCAAGTGTCTGTCTCAATACAAACATCGGGTCAATTGTGCTGCATCCTGATCTGAATCCAAACTGCTCATCTTCCATCTACATTTGGGTCTATATCATGTAGTCGAAGTGCCGTAACTTTGACTGACATATGTTTAAACACATGTCCAAAGTTACGGAACTTCGACTAGCTATAAAAAAATAAAAACACAACGGACAAATATAAAAATTGTTGTATGCCGGGGGGCAAGCCCCCTGTACCTCCCACACCCCCCGCTACATAAATATACCAACTCTGAGATCACACCACATTGAAGTGAATGGAAGCCTCCGCTTATGGAGATTTCCATTCACACGCTTGAACATTTACAAATTCGAACATATGGTCTTGACCATATGTCATTCGAAATTGTAAATGTTTGACTACGTGATAGGAACCCTTACATTCTACTACTCTGTGCATCCAATTATCACCCTCTTCAGAACTTTCATGCAATGTGATAGGAGTTTGATGCCTCTGTACTGCCCACAGTTGTGGATGTCCCCTTTGTTCTTGTTCATTGGCATGAGTATGCTTATTCTCCGGTCATCTGGGATACACCTTTCTCTCCACACTGCTATTAGTACCCTCAGGAGCCATTTCTCCCCTATCTCACCCAGCATCTTTATCATATCTGCTGTGACCTCATCTGAGCCTGCTGCTTACCCTGACTTCCTCTTCCTTAGTACTGTTCTTACTTCTTCTAGGGTGCTCTCCTCTTCTTCTCTCATCGTAGGCTGTTTCTGGGGCAGTACAGCTTCTGTGGGGTTTTCTTCATTCAGAAGCTTCTGGAAATACTCCTTCCATCTGCCTTTGATGTCATCTGGACTGGTGAGCAGGTTGTTGCTGGCAACCCTTATGAAGGGTGTCTGACTATCTTCTTTATCATTCTGTCTTTGCCTTGCAACCTGATATAGTTCCTTTGTGCCCTTACTGAGTCACTTTCCAGAAGTTGGTACAGTTCATCTGATGCGCTATTCTTTGCTATTGCAACTTCTTTCTTAGCTTCTTTGTTAGCCAACCAGTAGCCCTTCCTAGCCTGGTCAGTCTTTTCTGTCTCCCACTTTTTTCTGCACTCCTTCTTTCATTTGATGACTTTCTGGACTTCTGCATTCCACCACCAGCTTTCCTTATGTACCTTATTTCCATACCTGGCTCCGCCGCATATCTTTTCTGTAGTCTTAACACATGCTGTTTTTAGGCGCTGCCATTCTTCTTCAACTCCACCTATTTCCTCCTCTTCTTGGGGTGCTAGAGCTCAGAGTAATTCCTTGAACTGTTGTACTTTCTCTCTAGTCAACTTCCAGGTCTTCAGCCTGGTCTCTGTTGATCTTAGAGCCTTCTCTGACCACTGCTTGCAGCTGATTGTGGCAACTAGTGGTTTATGCTGTGGGCCGACTGTTTCACTGGGGATGACTTTGCAATCATGGATTCTACCCCAGTGCCTTTTCCTTACTAGGAGGAAGTCTACCTGAGTTGCATGTTGACTACTCTTGTATGTGATCTTGTAACTGTTTCTCTTTCTGAACCATGTGTTGGCTACTATCAAGCCATTTGCCAGACAGAAGTCTAGAATGGCTTCTCCTTCTTTATTCCTGTTGCTCCACCCATGTGGACCCAGGCAGTCCTCATATCCTGTTCTGTCTTTCACCCATTATCAACACCAATTCATGTTGTCCTGTTTTATCTTGTAGGTCCTGCAACTGCTGTCTGAATGCACTCTTTTCCGCACTATCACAACTCTCCTGTGGGGCATAGGCTGAGATTATGAATACTGCCCTATCATTACACTTGACTGCCATGGGTCTGTCATTAATTCTGATGGTATCCCTTACTGCCTTCTGAAGCCTCTCTCACACCACAATACCTACACCATTTCTAGCCTGCCCACCACCTGAGTAGTAGACTCTGGATTCCAAGCCAAGTGGCTTTGCTGCACTGCCCTTCCATCTCATCTCTTGGATACATAGGATGTCCAGCCTCCTCTGTATCATCATGCCATCCACTTCTAAGCTGCATCATGTCAGTGAACCTACATTAAACATAGCAATTCTCAGTTCATGTTTGGCAGGTTGGTTGGCTTTATGTCCAGCTTTGCTCAACAGAGCTATCCCAGGTAACCCAGGCTGGGCAACTAGACACTGGCCAGCCAGTAGCTTATTGACTCAGGGCTGCTGGGCTTTATGGCAGGCACACACTGGCCAATAGGGGCACATATACCCCTCCCAACATTAGGTGTAGGTCAGAGAAGGCTGAGTCCTCAACCCACTTATCAACGGTAACTACCCATGCCCATTTTTGGCGACATTAGTCAACATATCCAAATCACCTAGATTTTACACCATCGAGTGGCTAGCCCTGCCACAGTGCACAGTCTGTGATCCATGTTCTCCTGTCTTGTGGATACTGCGCACCACAGTAGGTGCCAAAAGTGGTTGTTCTGTACAACTCTTCCCCCTATAGGGCACTAGGTAGAGTCTGTGCTGCTGCCCACAGCTCCATTCATTGGTGAGTTTGAGATGAAAATAGTATGTTTTTCAGACATGAGAAAAACCCCATGGAGACGCAGGGAAAACATACAAACTCCAAGCAGGCATTTGTCAGAGGTCAGGATCAAACCTTGTACCTTATACATGGGAAGCGAAGACCTTAACCACTAAGCCATCTGGTCTTTTACAACAGTACACAGCACAGTGAAATTTCCCAAAATGGCTACACTTTGCCGAATAACTTTGTACAATGTAAGAAACACTCTGTAATGGTAGCAGTATGTGAATAGACACACCCCTGCAAAAGAAGCTTTTTTAAAATAGCTGTATTTGACTACACTTCACAAAGTAGTTGCACTTTGCACACAACAAACTTTTCAGAATAAATGCACAGTAATAAACACACACTGTAAGCACTTTTACACACTTTGAGATGCTTAGAATAACTCTAGTTATGCTACTCAAGGCTTCAGTCAATGTGAAGTAGTAATTTATGCCAAAACACAGTAATTTGCCAAAACATATGCAGTCACCTTGCTTTATTTATGCTCAGTGTGCCTTTTTCTGCCCCTGCTGTTATATTCATTTTTCTCATTTGATCTCTTAATGTGCCCCTTTTGCCCTTTTGTTATATTTGTTGTGCTCGTTTAATCTCTTTTCATGCCCATTATACTTTTTTATCTCGTTGTAACTCTAGACATGCTTGTTTTACTTTAAACATGCTCATTTTACAATTCTGAGGTAGTTTTGAACCTCTTATGTACTTATCTGATATAGTTTTTTTCAAATAACCTCATTTCAAAATTTAGTTTAATGAGATTTTTTTATGCTTCTCTTTTGCTTAATAAATGTTTCTGTGCTATTTGTTTGCATAATAATATGTTTTGTGCCCTTGTAATGCCCCGCTTCTGGCCCTTTTCTGCTCTCAATTCACTTAGTTTGCCTTCATCATTACCTCTGTACCTTGTGGCTCTGAAAAGTAGTTTTTGTCATCCTGGTTCTGACACCATGTCACTCACCAGGTCAGACAGAAACAGGCGAATGTTGTGGGTTCTTGTTCAAGCAGCATTATTATATACAAACTCAACATAAATGAAGCTAAGTAACTTAAACTTATAAACAAACTAGCTATCATGCATGCAGATGTTAACACTCTGGCTGCACATCCAAAATGGCACTGAAGCTAACACTTGCTTGCTTTTTATTTGCACACACATACCTTAGAAATGCTTCTTAAAGGTACAGCACACCTGTTATTCTACCAGTACCTACCTTATAGTCTGGCAGCAAGGCATAGATGGTAAATCTGTGCTGGCCTTTCCCAGATGTGTGTGTGTGTGTGTGTGTGTGTGTGTGTGTGTGTGTGTGTGTGTGTGTGTGTGTGTGTGTGTGTGTGTGTGTGGATGTGTGTGTTTGTGTATGTGTCAAAATCAAATCAAAGAGTTTGTGTGTCAGCTACTTGGAGCAGTGACACAGAGCACTGGTTTCACAGAGAGGGTATTGGCGGACTTGGCTTGGAACACTCGGCTGAGGACTCAACTCTACAGCTGTGCCAGAGGGAAATCTGGGCCTGGAGAGAGAGAGAGAGAGAGAGAGAGAGACAGAGAGAAACCCAGCCCCTGGACTGAGTGTGTTCCCTGTGTGCTCTTAAGGGAAATTGTGCTTGGTGCAGACAGTTGCTTCTGGAAATACTGTGTGCATCTGTTTTTATTCCAAGTGAATGTTACTTTCCAGTGACAGTGGTGAGGATTCAGGCTTCTTGATTACTGGCCCAGAGCAGGGACATCACAACAGTAATGAGCTAGTGTAACGAATATCTTCTAATGTCAAACATCAGCATTTTTTAATTGTATTAACAGCAATAAATGTGAGTGAATACTGACAGGACCCACATCCATGTCTCACCCATGTTCAGTATTCAATATTATGAGTTAGGGTCATATGCTGTTGCTTACCCAAACCTTTACTTTCACTCTTGTCCATATTCAGTGGATGCCACATTGTCCTTCTGCATGTAAGCAGCCTTAGTCCTGCTGTTGCCAAGTACATACAGCTTCTTACCAGATCCTTGGATATTTTGTTATAAGGAGATACTTGACAAAGTGAATAACGGTTACATCAGTGATATACCTTGACCAGAAAACAGACTTACGTTGGTGAAGGAGATGATAAGATGTTAAGAAGAAATGTATAAATGCCACTTTCTCAGTAACAGAACTGTAGCTCTTCAGGTGGTTTGGATTATGTATGTTCTTTTTTGTGAAATGTGGTATCCAGTGCCTCTTTTGAAACAGGTTGAAAAACATCCTCTTTTAAAGACAGCTACAGAATCTGCAGGACTACACTGAAACTACACAAGATTTAACCAGCCTAGTTAACCAGCAATGAATACCATGTAAAGATGAAACCACATCCATTATATCATCATAGCTAATATAGCTAAACTCAGCCCAGAAAAACAGAGCTAAGAAGACATCAGTGCACCTTGACACAAATTGAAAGAAAGACTGCCTAATCTTGGCAACTTTATCTGCAAAAAAGCATGGTTTCTTGAGGTTGGGAGACCATAAAAGATATGCAAGCAGTAAGACATGTTGGGTTGTGTATTCTGATCAGCATTCAGAAGAGTCTAGCTGAGTGGTTCAGTGCAGTAGAAATCTCAGTGGACAGATACAGTTGCTTCTTATATGAAATCTAAGTTTGTAATATTCATTTATTTCCAGTATATAAACACAGTAAGTACTGTACATAAACAGAGCATTAACCTTCCTTGACAGATACCACAGGGTGAAAGGCGGGTTGATTAACAAAAACAGAAATCTCCAGACCGATCTGACATTATGGTGAGTACATATTTTTCATACATGCTAAACAGATTTAATCTTTGCTAACCATTAGGACAGAGTACCTAGCTGAACCTCCTTTTTGGTTGGCTTAGTGAAGGCCCAAAGACAGATCTGGACCTAGAAGAAACATTCAGTTTATAATATCTGACAAATATGTTCAGCAATGACCAAGATATCATAACACAGATATCTTCCAAAGATGCTTTCTGAAAAAAAAAGCAACTGAAATGGCAAAAGAAATACTCAAATGAACCTTCCTCAAAATGCCTTATGCTGTCCCTTACTTTATGCTAAACAAGCAAATGCATTTGAAAGCCATGGGCCAAACAGAGCATTTTGTCCTATTCCAAATTCTTTGACCTAAAGGAAATGAAAAGGTGATTGTACTTCGTAAATACTCTTGTGCTTTCTATGTAGTAGTCAAGTGATGCATGGACATCCATACATTTCAATGAGTATTCTTCACATCTGGGATAATCTCTGCAGAACACTGGAAGCTCAATGGACTGGTTATGGTTAGATCCAACAGTTAATGCTCAGCTCTGTGATGTAGAAGCATAAAGTCCTGCTATGAGTTTGGCGACCTGAGCTCAACTAATGACTCAGGCTGTGGGAGATGCTGGAGGGGGGAAGGATGGATATGAGCAGCTACAATTGGCTTGCTCACCCTGGAGGAAGTAATGATGGTTCTGTTCAACTATTCCCACCATGCAACTGGAGGCTTACATAACATCAAAATGGCCATGTATGGGGTGTGGACTTGAACCGAAACTGGTGAGGGTAGCTCTCATAGCTTGTAGGTGGAAGTACACAAGTAAGCAGAGAGTATGGAACACTCAACATTGACACTGGTGGTCATGCTAATGATCAGGGATGTGGATGGGGTCCTATTAGAAATGTCATAGTTGCAGGATGCTGGTAAGGACACAAAACACTTCTGTGGCCATTGCAAAGACCACCTGTTTGGTTGGCTCCTGCAGCTGTAATAGGACCACCCAGACACAAATAAATAGATGGGATCAAGACACACTGGGGGAAGCCTGATGATCAACTTGCACAGAGGCAAAATGAATGTAGGAATAAAGCTTCAGCAGTGACTTTTGACATAAAGGAGGAAATGGTCCTCACAGAGGCATTTTATGAAAAACAATAAATAAAAGTTTGCCACACATACAATGCCTGAAACTGAGATATTCTTCTGGCTGAAGTCACAGCTACTAAGAAAAGGGCATTCCATTTCAGAAATGTCAGCTATGCAAGTGCTGCTGGTTTAAACAAGAGTAGAGACTACTTCAAGAATGTGAAATATAAGTTCCAGGGAGGAACAAGCTCTGTGGCAGGAGGAAGAAAAATAAAATATCCCTTAAGAAAAGCCATAGAAACTTTAAGGGAGGCTAAAGAAGATCAAAACTGTCCACATGAAAATTATACATGATAGCCATCTGTACTTTAAATGATGACTAGCTTAGACCTGAATCAAAAACTTCCAACAAATACTGAAGAACCCTGACCACTGTAGTGAAAGAGGAATCTACATCATGATACTATCCCTGACTGAAAAGTGTTTTCATTTATCCCTGGACATCTTCTGGGTAGATGGTTCTTGCGATGAAACTAGAATATCCACCAGTCTGGATAGGAAACCTCAGTCTCTCTATCAATAGAAGGGAAGTAGCCAAGCTCTTAATTTCAGATCACGAATATTCAGTTGTGTCTTACCAGATGACTGCAACAGCAAAGTGTTCATAGGGAGCCTGAGAGGATGTTCCAGCTGAAACTTTTCAGCAGGTGGAGCCACACCTTCCTGATTTAAGAGAGGGGGCACTGAAACCTTGGCCATTTAAAGGCTGACATTTTCAATAAATTTCATTATCACAGAAAATGGGGAAAACATAAAGTAAACCCCATAGCCACTTCTGGACTAATGTGCCCCTGCTCAGTCTGTTGTTTAGAGGAATCAATGAAAAGAATTGTGGGCATTTGGCATTAATTGAGAAGAGACAAAGTTCACAAACTGGGAAAAATCACTTCAGTAAAGATGACCTAGCAGTGGATGGGGTAAGAGACTACTCATGGGCTATCAAGAAACAGTAGATCTGAAGTAGTTTACTTAATTTGGTCTTCAGCTTTTGGGTACCGGATCCTTATCGGAACCGAGCTGGCAAATTCACTAGCATCTGCTCCAAGCTCCTCCCCTTACCCATAATACATTGCCACTACCTTCCAACCCCCAGATCTTGTTTGCCACGGCTTGCCTGAAGCATTGTGATCTCCTGTGCTTCAAGTGAGTGGGTTTTTGCTTTTTAAGCAACTTTCTTTCTAAAAATGTTCAATGTAGGTGTTTATTGTAGGTTCCCACTCCTCTTCCCCTCGCTGATGCGTCAAGTATTAGAAAGTTTCCTGTAGTTTTAGTGTTTGTTAGTCTTTATTGCTTCCCCTCCCCCCTCAGTGTTCAGTGTGCCTTGAGTGTGTGGTGAGTGGTTTGTGAGTGGGAAATAGGTAATTTTTTTCTTCTCCTTTTCCTTCTGTAATGTGTTTTTCTAGTACAGACATGGCTGACCCCAAGCCTGTCTTTAAAAGGTGCACTGAGTGTGGCCATAAGTTGTTTCTTGCAGATGGCCACACTCTTTGTGTGATGTACTTGGACATTGCCAACTTGAGTACAGATTGTACTATCTGCGTGGGTTTTAACCCGTGCGCTGTAAAGGACAGGAAGGCTAAGTTGGCCCTAAAAGGCCTTCTACCCACTTCTGAAGCGGCTCCCTCGTCCACTGCTTCGGTCACAATGGCTGCTGTGGCCACCTCTCCTTTCTCTCTTGCCCTTGCTTCTCCTCCCTTCCAGGCTGGGACTCAACCTCCCATTTCTAAGCCTGTGGAAGTGGAGCAGAAAAGGGGAAGAGAGAAGGAGAGAGAACATAAAGACTAGCACTCTTCCAAACCACAAAAATGCAAGTGGTCTCTGGACATTCCTTCTACTCCTGCCAAAAGTCAGGCTAGGATCTGTGACTCCCCTTGGCTCTGATTTCTGAGATTTTCCCCAGAGCCAGAGGAGACATGTCTTCCATCTAGGGCCTTGGTTCCTCGACCCGCCAGGTCGGAGTCCTTAGCCTTGTCAAGATCCCACGCGTAGCTTATCGGAAGTTGACATGGATAAAATGATGAGGTTCACTCATACTCAGATCCAGATGGGGGTCTTGCCAGCCCCCTCTCCCCCTGGAGGGGGGAGCTCATTTCCTTTTTTCACACCAATTTCTCCTTCTCCGATCCATCCACCGGTTTCAGAGTACTCGGATCTGAGGATGGCCTTAGTCAGGGGGTCGGCGCCGATGATACCTGTCTTCTTGAATCTGACAGCTGCCTGGAGCGTGCCGGATCTGACCAGTTTGGATCCGAGTGACTCTCAGAGCCGAAGCTTGAGTTTCGGATCCGAGGGTGTGGAACTTTTATCATCAGCTCCGGCATTGTTGGGCCAAGTTCCCTCCCCCAGAGGTCCATTCACTTTAGGCCCGATTCTCAGTTTGGATCCGGGGAGAGCGGCTTCCATATTGGTACCGCAGGGGGCTCATTTTCCCTTGGCGTTCGACGTGGTAGAAAGGGTTCTTTCCACTGGATCGAGACCCTTGACTATTTCCTCAGATTCTGCCCTGACCCCCTCTGCTTTGTCTATGCATCCCATCATTTTACCAGAGGGCCAGCCCATGCTCGAGGTGCCCCAGGTGGTTCCCCCTGAGGAACAAGTGGTTTGCGAGTTCTCCCCAGAGAGCCCCACTTGAGACATGCCTTCCAAGCATATATGTAAGAGGAGGCACTTGGACTCCACCGAGTCCCTCACCAAGGACATGGATTTGGATGATGGGGAAGGTTCCCCCATGTCACCTCCCAAGGATGTCTCCTTTGAAGACATCATGGAAATCCTATGCCAGCAGGGAGGTTGGTCCACCCCTAAACCTTCTTCTGACAAATCTGTGTTCCTGGAGGCTTTAGGCATGGGCCCATCTACTTCCTGGGTGTCCCCTCCCGCAGATCCCCTGGTGGACCTGGTCACCTCATGGGCGTGGAAGGAGCTGGACATCATGGAACCAATCCCTAAACATCCTGATAAGATCTTGAGTCCACCATCAGATAGACCAGTGTGGAACAAGGGCTGCCCCGTAGATGCTATGGTGGTAGCAGCAGCCACAAAAAAGGAACTAGCCCAAGAGAGTTCCTCGGTTCATACCCCTGACCGAGAGTCACGGATGATGGACCGCTTAGGGAAGTGGGTTTATGCATCAGCAACCTTTTCCATCAGGGCACTGAACTACCTGTCCCACGTCACGAGACTCCAGAGTGACCTGGTCAAGGAACTGGCTGAGTCTCCACCTAAGTCCATGTCACAGCAGGACAGGATCTCGTTCTCCACGAGGATGGCCATTTTGAAAGCAGTCTCCAACATGTCCATACGACTCCTCTCACATGCTACTGAAGGAGCGGCTAGGTCCAGCATGTCCATGAGGTGCAACGCCTGGCCCAGACTATGTCAGTTTTCAGAACATTTCAAGGCATCTTTTGCCAACATCCCTTATGACGGCTCTACTTTTTTTGGTAAGATTGTCAAAGAGACTTTAGTCCAGAGTGAAAAGGACAGGAAGACACTGCCTGCCGTCGGAATCCACTTCTTGAACCCTCAAAGATCCTTTTCCCGGAATCAGAGAGGGCAAAAGAAGATGTGGTTCTGGAAGTCACAGAATTCCTGGGACACTCAGGGCTCTTCTTCCCCCAGAGGCAGAGGGGGTCAAGATAGATGCCGACCCAGAAGCAGAGGGGGTCCGAGGAATTTTGGGTCTCGAGAACTGACAGGCCCGGACAGCAACCTTGAGGGATTGCCCGACTGCTGTACTCTGGAGACAGTCGGGGGACGATTGTCATTGCACCTGATGGCATGGGGGTCCGTAACATCTGACCGCTGGGTGCTTCAGATCATATCCAGAGGATACTCTATTCCCTTTGTGGTTCCTCCCAAACCTCCCAAACACCTCCCGGACGTACCACCCATGCAAAGGGAGGCAGCAGCACAGGAAATCTCCAAGCTGCTAGGAAAATGAGCCATCAAACCCGTCCCACCAGATCAGTCCAGATTGGGCTTCTATTCCAGGTTCTTTTTGGTGCCAAAGAAAACGGGGGACTTAAGACCCATTCTGGACCTATCTACTCTGAACCTGTCAATTGTCAAAGAAAAATTCCAGATGGTCACACTATAGTCCATCATGCCATACCTGCAAGAGAGTGACGGGATGTACTCATTAGACCTCCAGAATGCCTATTATCACATAAAGATGCACAGAAGCTCCAGGAGGTTCCTCTGCTTCCAGCTAGGAGTCAATCATTACCAATTTCGAGCCCCACCCTTTGGTATCACCACAGCCCCAGGGTGTTCACCAAAGTGATGGCGGTAGTAGCGGCTCACCAGCGTTTTCCGGGGATTCAGGTCTATCTGTACCTGGATGATTGGCTCCTCACTGCTCCCACCAGGCGTCTACTTTCTCAAACCAGGGATTATTTCTTAAAGCTTGCTCTGAAATTGGGGATTACAATCAATGCTTCCAAATGACTTCTAAATCCTGTCCAGGTGATAGACTACATTGGGGCAAGGATAGACACCTTACAGTGCAAAATCTTCCTGACCACAGAGAGTAAAAAACCTGAGGATGCATGTCTCTGTGATCTACCGTCTTCCCTTGGCAGAATCAGTGTTGAGGGCCTTAGGTTCAATGGCAGCAACCATAACACTTCTTCCATGCGCCCGGTTACATATGAGAGTACTACAGTGGTCACTAGCGGTACAATGGTCCCTGTTGGAACATCCATTATCGTATCCAGTACACCTCAGTTGAGTCTGTCGGCCGTCCCTTCTGTGGTGGATGTGTTCTCTGGAAATCTTGGAGGGAACGACCTTTTGTTCCAGCCCCTGTCCAAGCCACAGTGACCACGGATGCCTCCCAACTCGGGTGGGGGGGCATTGTTTGGGCAGGACAGTCCAAGGCCTGTGGTCCCCTGCCGAGACCAGCTTGCACATAAACATTCTAGAGATGAGGGCGGTCCTTTTGATGTTGCAGGCCCTTCATGCCTTTTTTCCTCTGGGAACTATTGCAGTTCAATTTGACAGCATGTCAGTGGTCTGGTACGTCAACAAACAGGGAGGGACCAGATCTTACCCCCTTTTTCGCGAGGTCATGAGAGTGTGGGAATAGGCAGTCTCCACCGGTCGCTTTCTCATAGCAATGCACATTCCAGGATGGTCCAACATTCTAGCGGACAGGTTAAGTCGGACTATTCTGATGCCTTACAAGTGGTCTCTGAATCATTCAGTAGCGGAGCAGATCTTTCTGGAGTGGGGTCAGCCTTGCTGCGATCTCTTCACATCTCCTTCCAAAGCGAAGTGCAGTGAGTTTTTCACTCTGAATCCCCTACCGGGGGAGTCCCCCAGAGATGCTCTAGTCCATGCTTGGCCTCCCAGTCTTCTATATGCTTACCCTCCAGTACCTCTTATTCTGAGGTTTCTACAGAAAGCTCGTCTACTGGGGAGCAAAGTAATCCTCATTGCCCCATTTTGGCCTCACCAGGTATGGTTTCCCTTCCTTTGGTCTCATCTTCTAGTTCCGCCTTGGATCTTGGGTCCCATTCAGGATCTGATTTCACACCCATCGGGGGTTCCTCATCCAAACCTGGACACTTTGAAGCTCACAGCTTGGCTGCTCCAGTTTCCATGATCGCTAGGACTCCTGGATTATCCTCTTCAGTTAGGTCTATTCTAGTGGCAGCTCATAAGTCTTCAACCAGGAAGATTTACCACAGCAAATGGAAATGTTTTTTTTCTTTTGGGCTTTTCAAAGGAGTTTAGACCCTTTCACAGCTCCTGTTTCTGCCATTCTTGATTTCCTAGCCAATATTTTTCAACAAGGAGCAACCTCTTCTACTATCAAAGTTCAATTGGCTGTCATCTCTCATTTTCTCATGGGTGAGAATTCTGCCTCCCTGGCCTCTTCCAGACTGTGTAAAGCCTTTATCAAAGGTACTTTCATGTTACGTCCCCCGGTCAAGGATCCTGTTCCTCCATGGGACCTTACTATAGTTCTTCAAGCTTTGGTTGCTCCACCTTTTGAATCTGCTGCAGCCACATATCTTAAGTTGTTATCTTGGAAAACAGCATTCCTGGTAGCTATCACCTCTGCTAAAAGGGTTTTAGAACTGCAAGCTTTGTCCATCAAAGTTCCATATATGATTTTCCATAAAGATAGGGTTTCCCTTCGGACCAATCCGTCCTTTCTTCCTAAGGTTGCATCACAAATTAACATCAATCAGACCATTAATTTACCTGTTTTCTTCCCAAACTTTGCTAACAAAATGGAATACAAACTCCACTTGTTGGATGTTCATAGACAGTTATGATTTTATTTACACAGGACCAAAAATTTCCGTAAATCCGATCAATTGCTTGTGTCCTTCTCAAAACCCTATTTGGGTAAACCTATCTCCAAGGTCACTATTGCTAGGTGGATTTCCTTGTGCATCCTTCAGGTCTATAAGGATAAAGGTGTGTCTCCTCCTGGTCAGGTGAAAACTCATTCCACTAGGTCCATGGCTGTTTCTGCGGCCTTTCGCTTAGAGTCTCATTGGATGATATTTGTTCTGCAGCTACTTGGTCCTCATCTCATACTTTTATTTCTCACTACAAATTGTATTTGACTTCTAGAAGGAGAGCATCCTTTGGTTCCATGGTGCTCCGGAATATTCTTCCATGAGGGCCACCCAAGAGTTTAGGAGCTGGGGACTCTGTCCCACAGACTGAAGACCAAATGAAGTAAACTACTTCAGATAAAGAAGTTATGTACTCACCATAACGTTCCATCTGAGTAGTTCTACTTCATTTGTCTTCAACCGTCCATCCTTCCTTCCCCCTGACCTTATCATATGAACAGCCTATTGGCTGCAGTTGTAGATCATAAAGTATTCTTCAGGTCGGGTTATCAGTATAAGGGTCAGCAAACTCAATCTGGGAGTTGGAAGGTAGTGGAGGTGTATTATGGGTAAGGGGAGGAGCTTGGAGCTCAGAGCAGATGCTAGTGAATTTGCTGGCTCAGATCCGGTACCCACAGGTTGAAGACAAATGAAGTAGAACTACTCAGATGGAACGTTATGGTGAGTATATAACTTCTTTTTGTGCCTGTTCAGTAGAGAGCTGTCAATCCTCGGAATATGCATGACAACCAATAAATGTTAGGTTAAGGTTGCCCACTCCCATGCTGTCATTATTTCCTGATAAAAGAGGCAGGACCTAATGCATCCCTGTTTGATGACATACCAAACCAGAGGAATGTCAAGTGAATTTCAGCTCACTAAGAGGAAGAAAGTCATGTAAGGCATAGACAATCATCAGGATTGCCTTTACCTCAAAGATATTGATGTGTAAAGATGACTGTTGTAGTGAGCACATCCCTTAGATCAGGTACCTATTGCAATGTCTTCTCCATCATAGGGAAGAAACATCTGCGGTGACTGTTGCTAGTGGACAGGGAATAGTGACGGGACTGCCTTGAAGGAGATTTTCCAGCTTAAGCCACCAAAGCATGCAGAAGTGATATGCCTTGGAGATCCTGGAAGCCAAAAGAACACAGAGTATAGACAGGCTGGACAGACATAGGATGATCTGCAACATTACCATGTAATATGCTTTTAAATGTAGTTCTTTTGGGTACTGTATTTTCTTGGCCAACAAGAACAAGAAATAAAATTTTTTCTCTGCAGCATTCTGGGATCTCATCAATAGCTGTTGCCACGGGCAGCTGTTGCACTTCCTTCTTCACCTTCAGCTTCTGACAGGCTAGCACAACTGGCAGTGATAAATGTATGCACTACAGTTGATACTTAAAGGATATTAAGTATCCATTCTTGATTTTCTCCCTTATTCACCCTTGTTTGGATATCTTGGATCATTAGGAAAGTAGAGGGAAAGCCTCACACTGTCCACCACTGGTAGTGGTGGGGGAAGAATGAGAGCCAAGAATGGTGAGGTCCCATTAGAAGAACCATGGCATCCTTGGGAATGCTGAGACCCATGACTCTCAAATCAGTGATGTTACTGTTTTCTAGGAGAGGACTGAATTGATCCAGCCTCCTGATGCTATGGTCCTCCCAAGGTATGCTGAAAATTTCCTGGCTCTTTTGAGTCCTGGAAAAGTAGCACTTGGGAGAATAAAAAAGTGATGTTAGCGATTAAGAGGGCCTGCCACGTCTCTTTCTTGCCTGGAAATATACCTTATTTTTCAGTTTCTTTGGCATTCTTCTGTCATGCACTACCCCTGTGTCAGTTACTTGCAGCCCCTCTGATTCTAGCTTTGACCTCCTCATTCAGACTTCCCTTCTCCTCAACCATACCTGCCAGATACTTGAAGCTGTTAACCTGTTCACCTACTTTCCCTTCTGTTTTAATTCTCAGCTTCTTCTGATTTCCCCATTTGCTGCTATTACAACTGTCTTATCTGTTCTCAGTTCCAACCCCTGTGCCTTCAGTTTTGCATTCCATTCCTCCATCCTTTGCTGAGGTTCTTGCTCAGAGTTTGCCTATAAAGCTACATCATCTGCATACAGCAACTTTGTTGACCTGTCCCCTCCAACCTGTTTGCTAATTTAGTCCATCACCAGTATGAATAGCAGTGGAGTCAGAGTTGAATCCTGATGCACACCCACTCCCAATGGAAACCCATCTGTGAGTCTAAATACTGCTCATACTTGAGTGATTGGGTCTTTGTACATAGCCTGCACCAATTCTACCAATGTTTCTGGGGCTTTGAAACATCACAAGGTTGCCCAATTCAGCTTTCTTGTTACCTTATCATATGCCTTCTCCATGTCTAGGAATGATCGATTAGACTCTTTCTTCATCTATATCTTCTTCTCAACCATTTGCCTCACTGCAAACATTGGGCCACTTGTACTGCATCCTTACTTTCTACTACTACTGCTCTTCATATTTATCAGTCACACTGTCCAGAACTTTCATGCAGTGTGACTGAAGTTTGATACCTGTCTGTCATCCACAATTGTGAATGTTCCCTTTGCTCTTGAACATTGGCACAGGTATACTTATTCTCCAGTCATCTGGGATACGCCTTTCTCTCCATACTGCTATGAGTACCCTCAGGAGCTTTTTCTTCTCTATCTCACCCAACATCTTTATCATATCTGCTGTGACCTCATCTGGACCTGCTGCTTTCCTTGACTTAATTTTCCTTAGTGCTGTTTTCACTTCTTCGAGGGTGGACTCCTCCTCTTCTTTCATCATAGGCTGTTTCTGGGGCAGTACAGCTTCTGAGGGGTTTTCTTCATTCAGAAGCTGCTGGAAGTATGCCTTCCATCTGTCTTTGATGTCTTGTGGTCTGGTGAGCAGGTTGCTGCTGGCATCCATTGTGAAAGGTGTCTATCTTCCTTATCTTTCTGTCTTTGTCTTGCAACCTAATAAGAGTTTCTTTGTACTATTTACTGAGTCACTTTGCAGCAGCTGGTAGGGTGCCACCAGTGCCTTGTCTTTGCTATTACATCTCCTCTTTTAGCCACTTTATGAACTAAACAGTATTCCTTCCTTGCCTGGTCCATGTTTTCTCCCTCCTATTGTATCCTGCACTCCTTTCTTTTGATGACTTCCTGGACTTCTGGATTCTACCGCTAACTATCCTTATGTACCTTGCTTCTATATCTGGCTCAGGTACATGTCTGTTCTATGGTCCTCACACATTGTGTTTTGAGGTGCTGCCAATCTTCTTCAACTCCACCTATTTCCTCTTCTTCCTGAGGTGCTAGAGCCCTGAATATTTCTTTGAATTCCTGTGCTTTCTGTCCAGTCAACTTCCAGGTCTTCATCATAGTCTCTGTTGACCTTAGAGCCTTCTCTGATCACTGCTTGCAGCTGATTGTAGCAACCAGTGGTTCATAAATTCATAGGAGACTGCGTTGCTAATGACTTTAGAGCCCTTACAAGCCTAGGCAACATAACTCTGTTTTATCCAATATGTGGCCTCTAGGGCAAGAGGATGGTGTGGATTTGTGCCTGTGCCTTGAGTATGATACAGATTGCCCCTGTCCGTAAGTGTCATAGTTACTACCCCATTGAACCAAACTATGTTTTAAGAGGACCAGGGAATGTCTTTGCTTAATGTAAATAGGAAGCCTGTTACAAAGAAGGGGCAATCTTTGAGACACATATCTTTCTCTCTGGCATGCTTTGTTTGAGTCACTAACTAAGTTTAGATCCCTAGATTGGGATGTGCTGTTTGTCTTGTGGATGTGTAGCAGCTCCATCAGGGCTGGATTTGTAAGTGCCTTGAAGGTCAGGCATAGGTCACCCCTTAGGTGGTAGGAGACAGAGTAGAAGAAAAGAGCTTTTAGTCTGGCTGCATAGGATATGCTGGTTGCACCCTGTATTTTCTTTGTGAGGAACCCCTGAGGTTGTTGCAGCTGCGGTTAGTGTCTAGTCAAGTACATTCCAAATGGCACACTGTACTGTATTAATGGTGAGTACAGCAGGACTATATTTTCCTTGAATCTAGATGCCATAGCTTTACTTATAAGTTGGGACACATATAAGGATTTCCTCACCACTGTGGACACATGGCGGTCAAAGTTCAGGCTACTGTCTATCTGTGTATTTAGATCTGTCACCTCCAAGTCTACTCTTAGGGACGTGCCATTGATGTTGTAATTTGCAGGGTATTGACTTCCCAAAGGGTATGATAATGCCTAGTTTTTCATTTAGTTTTAGGTCATGGTTCTGGCACCAATCATTTGTCTGATCTAGACTCTCTTGAAGGATCTCTACTTCATTGGGGGATTCAATGATTGCCCCCAACTTGCAGTTATTGGCAGACTTTGCCATCAAGAGGCCTTCCACATTAGTCTTGACCTCAGGGAAGTTTATTCCTAACAAGAGTGGTCTCAGCACTGAGTCCTGTGGTACACTACTAGCAACTGACCCCTTGCTGGAGCTGGTTTCACTCACTTTCACCACATGTGTCGTGTCTATGAGCCAATTGGCAATCCATCTGGTGATGTAAGGATTTATGCTCAGTTTTGTGAGTTTATAATACTTGCATGGGGAATTGTGTCAAATGGCTTGGCTGGGTCGAGGTAGGTACTGTTTTGCCCTCATTCATTGCGTTAGTGACTTTCTCAACAAAATGCACTGGATTCAATAGACATAAACTGCCCTTGACAAAGCCAAATTGGACCGGGTCCAGTGTTTTGAGGTTTCTTATGTTATTTATCAGGTCCATGATTATTCTTTCCATGGCCTTACATATAAGACCAGTCAAACATATTGGTCTGTAGTCTCCTAAGTCAGTATATACAGGCAGATGACTGTTTCTATCCTCCAGCCTATTGAGACAAAGCCAGTCAGGAGGTTGTGGTTAAATGTGCCTGATAAGTCCTGATTTAAGCTGTTTAAGAGTCAATGATATATTGTCAGGCACCACTGAAGCTGCACTTTTAGCTTTAGTGAGTGCAGTGGCAACCTGTTCTTTGGCGATAATTGCCAGTGAAGTGGTGGAGGCTATTTTTTGAGGGAAAACTGGGGGTGATGGGGAAGTGAAATTTGAGCTGAATTTGTTGGCCAGCAAATTTGGCATATCTTTTGGCTGAGTATAGGTGATGCCATTTACAACAAATTCTGCACATTGTTGGGTATTGCCTTTATGACTGTGGACATAACTGAAAAATGCCTTATGGTTATCCTTAGCTTTGGAGGCTGTTTTTTTTCCTCAAAGTCTGCTTTCAGAGACTTGACTAGTTCCCTGATTCACTTGTCTAGACTAATGAGGGACTTTTTGCCCTGTTGTGCACATTCCCTCTTTCTTCTTGACAGGATTTTCTTTCTTTTGTTGTACACCCTATTAATACCCAGGATCCACCAGAGTGGCTTTTTTTTTGTGGTTTGGCTTGGGTTTATTTCGGTCTGGTACTGCCTATTCTATGCAATTGTTTATATGGTAATACAGGGCTTTTCTGTATGCCTCTGCATAGGTTTCTTTGTTTTCTGGATTTGGGAGAGCTTGGAAACTAGCAGTGTTGTTCTGTAATAGGGGTAATTTACCTTAGAGAAGTTCTTAAAGTTTTTTTTGGGGGTGCTAGTTTTACCTTCATTTTAAGGTTGACCGCTTTGTGATCTTACCAGTGAGGATATAACACTAGGGGAGTTGCAGCACTCTCCCATATTTGTGGGTACCAGATCTAGGATATTTGTTCCCCTAGGAGTGCAGACTATCTGCTTTAGGACATTTAAATTTACAAAGTCAAATATTTGGGCCTGCATATTATTGGTAGTGTATGCCTCCCAATTAATGGAGGGGTAGTTAGAATCCCCCATGAGTATGGTATTGGGTGGATGGTGAGTGATTTTAGTAACTTCAGGTATGATGCATAGGTTTATGCTGTTTCACTGGGGTGACTTTGCAGTCACTGATTCTACCCCCAGTGCCCTATCTTTACTAGGAGGAAGTCTACCTGAGTTGCATGCTGGCCTCCCTTGTATGTGATCTTGTGACTGTCTCTCTTGCTGAACCATGTGCTGGCCACCATCAAGCCATTAGCCAGGCAGAAGTCTAGAATGGACTTTCCTTCTTTATTCCTCTTGCCCCACCCACATGGCCGAAGCAGTCCTCATATCCTGTTCTGTCTGTCCCAATATGTGCCTTCAGCTCACACATTAGCAACACCAATTCTTGTTGTCCTACTTTGACTTTTAGGTACTGTAACTGCTGTCTGAATGCACTGTTATCCTTGCTATCACAACCCTGCTGTGGAGCATATGCTGAGATTATGAATAGTGCCCTATTGTTACATTGGAGTTTGATTGTCATGAGTCTATCACTAATTCTGATGACATCCCTTACTGTCTTCTGAAGCCTCTGTCTCACCACAATTCCCACCCCATTTCCAGTCTGTTCTTCTCCTGAGTAGTAGACTGTGGATCCCAAGCCAGGTGATTTTGCGGCACTATACTTTCATCTTGACTCCTGAATACATAGAATGTCCACTCTACTCTTACCATCATGTCATCCACTAAAATAAATATACTTCAAGGCTGGTCAAATAGGACAATGCACTTGAGCTGCTCCATGTTGAAATCACCATAGGTAAAATTCAGCACTACTTCTTTGCAAGGTATAGGTCTTTTTTAAGCCCCCCTAAGCCCTGAGAACACTTCTGCCTATGCAGAACTATTCATAGAAACCCTGTACAAGAATATTAATAGCTGCATAGCGGCAGCTGTACCCATCAGGAAGAAGTACAGAATTAACTCAAAAAACAAGCCACCCTGGTGAAATCACAAAATCATTTGGCTGTGTAACAGGAGGAAGAATATCATGGCAAAAATTGGGAGGTGCAGCACTCAGCAGGATCAAAGCACTATCATCAAACTAAACAAACAACTCTGAGGACAAATAAAGTCTACCAAAGCCAAATCTGAGATAAGTTTGGCCTCCCAGGCCAAGGACAACCACAAAGCATTCTTTAGCTATGTCCACAACCTCAAAGGCAATACACAATTGTGTGAGACCTCAATGTAAATGGAGCCACCTATACTGAGCCAGAAGGTACAGCAAACCTCCTGGCTGGCAAATTCATTTCCAGCTTTACTGCTCTCAACCTTCGACCTTCCCTCGGGAAATATTATCAAATATAAATCCCCCTACCATCCCTAGGGAACAGGTCCTTCATACTCTCTCTAAGACCGAGAACACTGCATCAGTGGACCCAGACAGTATTTGAGGATGCCATCTAAATAGCATGAAACATGACCTATCAGGACCTCTGGAATTACTGTCCAACTGTAGCCTCCAAACAGGCTTCAAGCCTCATGAATGGAGAAAGGCAGTAGTCATCCCTCTGCATAAAGGTGGGCCATATACAGACCCTGGAAACTACAGACCCATGAGTCTCACTAGTCTTATATGTAAAGTCATGGAAAGAATTATCATGGAAATGATCAATAAAGATATAGTAAACCTCCAGACACTGGACTCAACCCAGTTTGGTTTCATCAAGGGCAGATCATGCCTACACACCCTGGTGGACTTCTTTGAGAAGGTGACCAAAGCAATGGATGAGGGCAAAATCATTCACACTGCCTACCTTGACCTGGCCAAGGCATTTGACACAATACCTCACTCTGGCAGTGTTGACAAACTCAAGGGGTTAGGTACAAACCCATATGTCACTCGGTGGATAGCCAACTGGCTCACAGACAGGACCCAGGAAGTTAGAATTGGGGAGTCCACCTCTACAAAGAGGCCAGTCACAAGTGGAGTCCCTCAGGGATCAGTCTTTGGACACTCCTTTTTTGGCATTTACTTTTCAGAAGTCAAGGCCAGTGTCAGTGGTCTCTGGTTGAATAAATTTGCAGATGATTGCAAATTAGGAGCTGTCATTGAATCTCACACTGACAGAAATGTTCTCCAGGAGGGGCTGACACAGACAAACAACTGGTGTCAGAGCCATGGACTAAAACTAAATGCCAAGGAATGCATAATAGTATCCTTTGAGAAATCATCCATCCCTGGTAACTATCATATTGACAACACACCCCTTAGACTTGACCCAGTAGTCAGGGAGTTAGGGACACAAATAGATAGTAATCTAGCCTTTGATCATCATGTATCTACAGTTGTGAGAAAATCATTCTATGTTGCACAACTAATAAACAAATATATGACATCTAAGTCCAAGAAAGTAATTGTTCCACTGTATTTGGCATTTATCAGACCTATCATTGAGTACAATGCCCCCCTTTAGTATGTCCCTAACCAGGCATATCCAACAATTGGAATTTCCACAGAGGTTCCTCACCAAAAGAATACAGAGCATAAGTAATATGTCCTATGCAGACCACCTCAAGGCCCTATCCCTGTATTTTGTCTCCTACAGCCTTTTGAGGGGAGATCTATGCCTAGCATATGGGGAATTGTCAGACCCCACTCTGATGGACCTCTGCATATCCACAAAACAAACAGCACCATAATTACCCATTCTAAAGACTTAGGCCTTGACTGTGATATAAATAGGACCTGCAGGAGATATAGGTATGTATCTCAGAGACTACCCCATCTGTGGAACAGGCTCCCCATCCATATGAAGCAGAGTTCCTCCCCAACTCAAGTCAAGTGCAACTTGGACAATTGGATGGGAAACCGGAAATTCATCCTTAGTTTGGCAACCTATGTTTCTATTGGACACAGGTAACCTGTAAATGGTTCATCTCCCAGGCCTATGCTTACACTTATCAAGGGTATCAGAACTTGTGAGAGATTTGGGATGCATGACTAGGCTTAAAAAGGCCCTTGTGGTTGTTAGCCTAGTAAACACCTATGAAAGTATGAATGTCCAAGCTGCGTCCTGTCAGTAAACCTACACTGAGTATAGCAATTCTTAGCTTATGTTAGGCAGGTTCATTAATTTTATGTCTAGCTTTCGCTCAACAGAGCTATCCCTGGTAATCCAAGCTGGGCAGCTGGGCACTGTCCAGCCAGTAGCTTATTGACCAAGGGCTGCTGGGCATTTTGGTGGGCATACACTGGCCAATAGGGACACATACACCCCTTCCATCATTAGCATGAGTCCATGGAGCATTTCAGAGTAAGCTGGGTCTTCAACTTACCTTTCACTGATAACTACCCATGCCCATTTTGGCAACATTAGTCAACACAACCAAATCACCAAGAGCCAATTCCTTCTTAAGACAGTGAAAGAAATAGTTATATCAGACCTTGGAGTCTCTTCCTAGATAATACATCAGGCAGAAGTTGAAAGATCCTATATGAATTTTATGTACACCAGGCCAGTATGCTACACTGTCAGTAATACCTATAAAGTCAACCAAAGGAAAGAGCATCCTGGAAGATGCTTAGTGAAAATGGCAGGCAGTATGAAGTTTCATCTGAGGAGACGAAGAAAGTTCCTGTGGGACCAGTTCTGTCTCTCTGCTTTATCTTTTAACATTTCATCTTTTGTCATTTCACCATAACACCTTACTAAACTTTGAGATTTCTAGAGGTGTAATTGAGGAAACAAATTCTTCATCTTCATATGCTGTGGGTTTGGGCTCAACCAGATGAGAAGTCCCATCCGTCTTCCTCTGGATATCTGGGAAGTCCACTGTATAAGAGAAAGAAAATAAATATTTTTATACTAATTAGCTTAAAGCTGAAGATCCCTGGGTCATCAGTGATGGAGTTAGGGACACTGCCCTGCAAGCAGCTTGCATTGAACTGATTGGTGTTGGGCCTGTGACTACACAGTCATCATTGGCCCATCTGATATTGAGTGGGCAGGCACTGAGCTCTATACCTGACTAGTAGGAGGCATTGTCTCCTCACAGCTAGAGGTTCCCCAGTTCGATCCTTGGCTGGGGAGCCTTCTGTGCCAAGTCTGCATGTTCTCCCTGTGTTTGCATGGGTGTGCTCCGGTTTCCTCTTGCATTTTAAAGACATGCAGTAGGTGGATGGGATATGCAGGTAGGTGCGTGTGTGAATGGGTGTGCTTTCTTTGAAGGTTGGGCATCGGGCTGGAAACTTGGCACCGTAAAAATCCACTGCCAGTTATTAGCGGACTTTTAGTTTCAGTTGACGGATGAGCACAAATTTCATCAAAAAAGGAAACTTTGACCTCATAGTATGCATGAGCAGAGATTACTTCTTGGAACATGGAAATACTATTTCAAAACAAAAACATAAACAACATTGCTGTATGTGTGGGGCTGCACCCCCTCATCCCCTGCTAATTATATATTCTATCTCTGAGGTCACATGATCCCTATGGAAAGGGAATATTTCCCTACCTGGGATTGTCTATCTTGCACACCTGTTGACTATCTGTACAGTCGACCAAATGTAGTTGATTAAACACATCTCAACCAAACTCCCTGATGAACAAAGCAAAGGAACCTACACACACACACACACACACACACACACACACACACACACACACACACACACACACACACACACACATATGTGTGTGTGTGTGTGTGTGTATGTGTGTGTTTGTGTGCACACATATATATATATATATATATATATATATGGTTCTACCTGACTTCGACAGACAGCAGAGAGGAAGACCGAATTCGGAGCCCAGAAGACGAAAATCGAAAACGGCGAAGACCGGATTCGCTGGGTTGCAGAAGATCGATGAAGAGAACAAAGACACGGATGACAACACCACCAACGACCAACACCGAGGAAAGGCTGGCTGTGTGCGTAGGGGTAGTGGTGGTAAGGTGCGAGGCAGGCGTGTGCGATTGACGGTGTGGATAGGGGTGGGGTGGGATAGGTGGGGTTTCGAGGGAGGGGGGGTTTGGGGGGGGTGTTAGGTTAGGGTTAGGGTCAGGGGTTAGTGGGAGGGGCGTTAAGGAGTTAGGGTTAAGTGGTGCTGGGTTAGGTTAGGTAGTTAGCGGTGGGGTTAAGTTAGTTAGGGGGGTTAGGTTAGGCTGTAAGTGACGGTAGTAGGGTTAGGTAAGGTTTTAGGGTGCGGCGTAGAGTGTGTGGTTGTGGTTTGTGGTGCTTTAGTGTGTGTGTGGGTGTGTTGTTGTGTTTGTATTGTGGTTGTTGTTATGGGTGTTGTGTTGTTGTGGTGTGTTGTATTGCGGTCGGTTTGTGTGTGGTTATTTGTTTATTGTGTGTTAGGATGTGGGGTTCGTGTTGTATGGGTTGTGTGTGTCGGTGTTGTGGGATGTCAGTGTCTCCATATATATATATATATATGTATACACATATTACTGTTTTAAAATACTTTCATTTTGAAGTTATGCTATTGTATTACAAGTTTACAAATAATAAATTAGTTCATACAGTTCTAATGGGAAGTGATAATGTAGAAAACAGTAGTACTTCCTGAAACTTTCTGTTAACAGATAAAAGTTTAAGCACTGTTTAGGCTGGCAGCTGTTATGTAATATAGAGCCTATATTACCATGTTGAAAGACATGTTCACCTAACACGTCTTAATCAACATGGAAATATGGACCTGTTAAAATCCCGAATGGCCGCATCAGTGAATTTTTTCCCAGGGGAAAAAATGTCTCGGCCATACATTAAAAAAAAAAAACAATCTTTCAAACCCTACAAAGTGAGGGGCTTCACCCCTCACACCCCCGAACTAAATATACCAACTCCGAGATCGCACTATAGAGTGGGGAAAAGGGCAAATCCCTGATGATGGCCGAGCAGTTTTTTTCCCTGGGAAAAAATTCACTGACACGGCCATTCGGGATTTTAACAGGTCGATATTTCTATGTCGATTAAGACATACTTGGAGAACATATCTTTCTACATGGTAGTATAGATCCATAATATAAGCTTAATGTATCGGTTTTCTTACAAATGATAATAAATTCAATTGCACTGGAATAATTTTCTGCTTGCTAAGGGCAGCAGTTGTCTTGCTAAGAGCATTTATATTATGTATGCTGAGAGCATCAGATTCTATGTTTATGAAGAGTGTCACTTGTGTTAGGTATGTTAAGGCTGTAACATATAGTCACAGCTTTTAGAAACTGGCACCCTTAACCTTGCATCAGTCTAAAGAATAGGCACCACATGTTCTCACATGCTCTATAGTGGCACAGTCTGAAACACATGCTATTGAAGTTCGTGACATGCTAATGACCTCAGTTTCATTCTTTCAGCTATTCTAATATAATGGATATTATGTGGTATCAGAAATTATTGACATTTTTTTTTTGAGAAATGTATTAACTATTGCTACCTGAAAATACCTGTCTTTAGAGTAATTTGAGAACTGAAAACTGGATCTGGAAACGGAAGCTGTTCTTGACTGCAAGCAGAATCTATGAGCAGCCTTTAAAGATATTGTGTGCTG
Organism: Protopterus annectens; assembly: GCF_019279795.1. Classification (NCBI taxonomy): domain Eukaryota; kingdom Metazoa; phylum Chordata; order Ceratodontiformes; family Protopteridae; genus Protopterus; species Protopterus annectens. Next base: position 892,128,197 of record NC_056746.1, read on the forward strand.
CACTTCTGTATGTGGTGGTAAGAAGCCCTGAAAATGTATAATACATATATGTTTTGAGAGGGAGAGAGGCTATTGTAGTTATTAGACAAGAGTTCAAGAGGTTGGCGAGCTGGAAAGTAATTTGCCATTTGTTCACCATTTGTACTTCAACAGACACAAATTGGCACAGAGAATCTTAATACTTATCTTATTTAATTAAAAAAATTGAAATCATGAATTATAAATTTGGATATGTGAGACAGAACCATGCATGGTATAAGAAATTATGAGACAATGGGCATATTAATGACAGAATAATATTGAATGATAAGTTAATAGAATGATGTGTGCAGAATAAGTAAAATTGTCTCACCACAATTAAGAAATCACAGAAGAGTTTCATATGTGTACAATGGACACCTGGGCAGCTCGGCTCTGATGTCTGCTTCAGTGGCAAAATAGTTCCTTCTTTGGTCTCCTCTGGTCAAAGGGGTCTTCCTTGGTACTGATATTGGCTTCAGCTTTTAAAGTATTTGAGAGGGTTCTCTCCAGGTAAAGACAGGTGGTGTCTCATATCCTTTTGGCACCATCCCATCTTCCCTCAGATCCTGTAATTCCTTCTTTTGCTCAGCCTCTCACAGGGACAGCCAACCCCAGTAAGGCTTGAGGTCTCTCACTTGGTGAGTTCCCCTTCCAGTTCTGAACCTTCTCTAGAGCCCCCACCAGAAAAGGCCACAGGAAATGGACTTGTAAGAGGAGGCATCTTGACTCCTTCAGGAATTGTTGACTGGGGATACTGACTGTGAGGAACAGGAGGACTCTCCAAGGTCCCCTCTGGAAGACATCTCTTTCAGAGACATCCTTGACTTGATAAAGGAGATGGAGGGTTGGTCCACTGAAGCTCCTTCCCACAAGAGTCAGTATTCTTTGAGGCTTTTTGGAGTCGTCTCATCTACTTTCTGGGAAGTCCTACACTGATGAGCTCCATGATTTTGTCTCACAAGGGGATTGGAAGGAACCTGACGTGAAGGAGCTGAGTCCCAGGAGACCCAATAGAATTCTTGCATCCCCCAGGAACAGGCCCCATTGGAGCAAGGGTCCCCCTGTAGACTTTATGGTGGTTGCAGCAGCCACTAAGAAGGAGCTTTCTGAAGAGTTCACCTCTGTCCATCCACCTAATAGGGAGTCCATAGCATTGGACAGGTTTGGAAAATGGACGTACAGTTCCATGACTTTTGCTTTTCATGAGCTGAACTATCTAATCCATATGACTTGTTTCCAGAGGGACTTAACTAAGGAACTCTCCATTTCCATCTTAGGTAATCTGCCTGCCAATATACAAACAACAAAAAAAGTAGAATCATCGCTATCTACCCTTCAATCAATGTCCACCATGTCCATGCGACTGCTATCCAGTGCAGCTGATGATACATCTAGAGTGGCAGGCTAATCCATTATGCTGTTTTTTCAGGTTAGATTTTACATGACAGTGTTGTAGTGAACCCATACAACTCTTGCCCAAATGCAGACATTGCCTTCTTTGGTGGTTGGCCTCTCCACTAGTCACGTGGGGGTCACCTTTTCACCTTTCTTCCACCAGAAGCCACACTGACCATGGATGCCTTCCTTGTTGGTTGGGATGGCATTTCAAAGGGAAGATGGTTCAAGGCGCATGAACATCAACACAGGCCAAACTTCACATCAACATCTTATAGATTAGGACAGCCCTCTTAACACTGCAGGCATATTAGGACTCCCTTCCCAAGAGTGTGATATTCATCCAGATGGATAATGTGGCTGTAGTCTGGTACATCAACAAGCAAAGAGGAACCCATTCATACCTCCTATGCTGTGAAGCCATGAGGGTGATGCAATGGACAATGTCTTCCAAATGCTTTCCTCTGGCAGTGTATATTTCAGGGAACTGAAATGTTTTGGTGGAAAAAAATGAGCAAATCTATTTTACTGCCTCACAAGTGGTCACTCAATCAGTCAGTGACACCTATGATTTTAAACAAGAAAAAACAGCCACAAGGTACCAAAAATGAGACCAATAACCAAATCCAAGGTACCAATAGACCAGAAGCCAGCCGGAAGCCTTTTAAAACCAATTTAATATGTGCACAAAACACAAAGTGAACACATAAACGCAGACACTTAAAATGCAACATTTTCGTTTCAAACACGTCATCAGATGTGGTTCTAAGGTAAATTGACAGGTTAAATATTTTGCTAGTGAGCAGATTGACCAATAAAAACATTCAATAAAATGATTCAATAACATGACTCATGAATACTCATAAATATTAATGAATAAATAAAAGTTAAAATTGAAACCTATGATTTTAAGTCGCTGGGACCAACTGTCTTATCTGAACACCAAGTGCAGCAACAATAGAAATTAAATTTCTGTCTTAGATAATATTTTCCTAGTGGCCTTCTCAACAACTATGAGAATTTCTGAGTTACAAGCCTTATCTTGTAAACCTCCCTACTTGATATTTCATAAAGATAGACTCTCGCTTTGGACCAATCCACATTTCTTGCAAAAGTGACCTTGTAAGCTACTCTTAAACAGACTATTAACTTACCAGTTTTCTTCCCAAATGTCTCTAACAGTGGGGAAAATACTTTATAGTTAATGGATGCTCACAATCAGTTAAGGTTATAACTGCATTGTGCCAAGTGTATTAGAAAAACAAATTGACTTCTTTCCTTTTTAAAGATCAGAATAGGGTCTTAGCCTTTCTAAAGTCACATTGTCAAGGTGGATCTCTGATTAGATTTCTTTTGTCTACAAAGAAAAAGGGATTGGCCATAATACAAAACCCCAAAGCCTTTTCAACTAGGAGTGGTGGTAAAGTGATATACCAATGCATAGATTTAGCACTACATATCAGAACTGACAGATTATTTTTTAAGACCACATAAATTATTTTTTAAGAGCATGCAAATAGTTACAAATTAAAGTGAGCACCACAAGAAAATATGAAGTTAATGAGATATGTATGATCAGTGGTGCATTAAGTGCAGCTTAACTCCTAGACAGTTTTCAAACCAAGGCCCCTCCTATACTTTTTTGGACAATGTATACATTTTGTTTTTTGGATTTAACTTCCTGATTTAAGATCAGTTGAATTGCTGTTGTTATAATCCATCTTTGTCCATATCTATCACTTAGAACCACTTGACTATGTACACCTCAAATGTCTGCCTGTGATAAAAAAATGGCCACAATAAAGTATTTGAAATTGATTTATACAAATGCATACTATTTCCGTAAAACCATATCATTTACAGACAGCTCCTGAACTCAGCAATTACAGGTTTGCTGTTAACTGTGCACACCTCAGATGTTTGACAGTGATAAAAAGAAATAATCATTGAAATAATAATGTTTTTCACTTTTATGTCACATAGTTACCCAAGTATGGCAACCTATTTTGCACAAATGCACACTAGTCCTGCAAAGCCAGACTGTTTAAACTGAAGAAGAAAAAAAGCAAATTAATTTCATTAGCAGACAGCTCCAACCCCTACTCAGCAGTTATAGCCACTTTACTGTGTACACCTCATCTGGTTGTGATAAAAGTTAATGCCTTCTTAGCACAAGAATAAAGGACAAAGCCCCTTCCAAAAATGAGGGTCAAACAGTGGTGGATTATAATACGGATAACTCAGGTGACCACCTAGGGCCCATGACTTCAAGGGGCCCAATTCCATCAACAGCAGCAGCAATCATGATCACCATTTTACAAAGCAAATTAGTGACAACATTCCCGATAATGTAAAATAACTGCAAGTTCATCACGGATAACTCATTTTAGTTTATGTGCTGAGCATAATTGTTGTTAATGTACTTAAGTGTCATTATATGAGTGTTTGTTTACAGTCAGATGGCTGAATCCATTTACACGTGTCTTTATATGCCCCTGAGCAAATGAGTTACTTCTGAACTTCAAATGTACACTGTGCTGTGCGTCCTAATGTTATACATTCCACTATCCAAGTGTAAATGAGTTTGCCTGGCGTAATCAATGATGGCCTTAAGGATAGGCAAGCTAGGAGTCATTCATTTAGGGGGTTTATGTCCTGTGCAGGACTGGCACTACTAGCCATTTTTCTATTCATGTGTTTATTTATTTAAGTAAAAAAGCACTGCATATCTTTATTTAATAAATAGAATAAATGAATGGCCTGTGGAACACTTGCTGAAAGCAGCCATAAGTCCAGCACACACTGTATGAGGATGGTGTATTTAATCAAGTAATCTGTGGGCTTTCTGCTCCAGCAAGGATAAGAAATTGTGGGAATATTAGACAGAAAATGGATGGTTGGCATAGTCAAAAGAACAGTAGCTGTGGTAGTCTAAGATATTTTTTGTTAATCCTAGCAGGCACCCAGATATTGTCTATAAACAGTTTTGCAGGGTGAGCATAATTTGCTGTGGGGCTGGCTGATGAGCATTTGTGTGTATGTGTAAAACAGAGATGAAATACATTGCATCACCATTATTTTTTTCCATTCTGTTTTGACAATCATCTGAGATGTGCACAATTAACAAAGTAGCTATAACTACTGAGCACGAGGGCTGTCTGTATATGAAAATACCTTACTACTGTTGATTTTTCTCACTCTGCAGGTTAATGTGATTTTTGTGAAGCAAATCTATCATACCTCTCAACAGTCTCTGATTTTGCCTCACATTTGTGCCCTGTCCATCCTAAAATGTTTGATTTTTGGGGGGTTAAATTATGATGATTTAAGTCAATCTATAATGTCAGACAGAGTTTCATAAGTTGGTTGTTGAAATGAATGTTGATGTAAAATCTGTTGCTTTATTAACAAAGTAGCTATACTTGGCTGTCTGTATATAAAATGACTGCTATCATTTGATTTTTTTCTGGCTTTGCAGGACTAATGTGAACATGAAGCAAATTAGTGTCTTACCTTTCAACTGTCCATTATTTTGCCTCATATTTTTGCTGTGGTCCTCATTTTTTTTCAGTTTCTGATAAAGCACTGATGAATAGAATTGTTAATCTCAGACAAATATTTTAATACTTGTTCTGAAAATGCATGATTATACAAAGCTTGTCATTCTGTTAACAAAGTTGCTTTAATTGTTGGGCACAGGGAGCTGTCTGTATATGACAATGACTGACTGCTGTTGTTTGATCATTATTTTGGCTTTGCAGGGCTAGTGGGATTTTTGTGAAGGAAGTTGGTAATGTGCCTTTGCAGAATACCCTTGATTTTGCCTCTTATTTTTTTTGCCCCATATCTCATAATTCTATATATTGATTTGTTTAGTTTTGCTAAGTCACAAAAGATTAAAGTCAATATTTAATGGCAGACATTAGTTTCATATTTCTTATTGTTTGGATAATTGGTGTGATACAGAATATTTTGTTCTATTAACTTTTAAGTGAATTAGAGTTATATTTAACAGTTGTTCCACATTTTGATCCTTTGTTTCTCCTTTATTCTTCTCCTGATGTATATTTTACTACAGCCACTGTTTATGTGAAAGAATGTTAAGATGCATTTATTTTTGCCATTATTTTTACCTTAGACAGATGTCTGATATATATATATATATATATATATATATATATATATATATATATAGTCAGCAAAGTAGCTGTAATGGCTATAACTGCTGGGTGAGAGACTCTATGTGGATGAAAGTACCATACCCTCTTGTCATCTGTTCATCTTAAACAATTATTAATCTGGGTTTGCAGGAGTAGTCTGCATTTGTGTGGAGTTAAGTTGCAGTACATCATTATTGTTACACTGGCTACTATGTGCTCACATGAAGCAGACTAGATATACTTTACTTTGGCCATTATTTTTATCAAAATGAGTTGTCAGAGTGTGGTGTCTAGTTAAAGTGACTATATCAGGTAGGACGGGTATCTTTGAATGAAAGTAAATTCTTCCCTTTTTACCTGTTCATTTTAAGCAGTCATTAAGATGGATTTGTAGGATTAGTGTACATTTGTGTGAACTAGGTTGCAATACTTTACTCTTGTTACTGAGTAACTATGAAACAAAGTTGAGCTCTGTTACCTTGGTCATTATTTTTTTCATAATCCGATGTCTGAGATGCACATGGTGAACAATGTGGCTATATGTTTTGGCTACATGGGTTGCCTATGGATGAAAATGACCGACTGCTGTCACAATCAAGTTAAACAGTTATTAGTCTGGCTTTGCAAGACTAGTGTGCAGTTATGTAAAGCAATGTGGAATACTTTACTGTGGCCATTTTTTCCTAACCAGCTGTATTGATTTGCATTTGTTTACACATACACACAACTGCTCATCAGCCAGCCCCATAGCAAATTATGCTCACCCTGCAAAACTGTTTATAGACAATATCTGACTACCTGCTAGGATTAACAAAAAGTATCTTAGACTACCACAGCTACTGTTCTTTTGACTGTGCCAACCATCTATTTTCTGTCTAATATTCCCACAAAACTAAAGACATTGTCAAAGTGCCAGTTTTTGATACATATAGACATTGATAGATTATGACAGCAATTTGAGTAGCCTTGTATAGTTGAAATATTCTGAAATAGGTGGCTTTGTTTTTCTTGGTTAGTAAATTTTGTTTCACTTCTTACTGGAAAATATTTAAGACTGCAAATTTAAAGCACACTCAAATAAATTTTTATTAAATGATAAAATTATTAACTAAACAATGAATAATTTCAAACAATCTGGTAGTCAATTATACATTTAAAACAAAGTGGTAGGTGAATCCAAAAGAACATTTGCATTTATGCATGGAACTAAAAATAAATGTGTGGAATGTCCATACTTTGAAACCTGCACAGGGCCCAAGGTACACTTAATCTGCTACTAGGGACAAAGCCGTTTCACAAACTCATTTCTTTAGAACATTACTAGAATAGCATTTTTACATTAGCATGCCAAACCTCAAATGTTTGTTATTATTCATTGACTATAACCTTCAATGATTTAACAGAAACCACACATTTTATGAGAAACAAACCTAATATGCGTTAGTCAGGGTCATTCTACAAAATCAGGATCAGTTGAGAGCTGCATAATTTCACCTTCATTTTGTATAAGGACCAGCTATAAATATTCCAACTTATTTCATACAAATGCAAATTAGTCATGCAAAGCCAGATGGTTAACTGAGCAAACAACTAGACAGTAAGTTACTTTCATCACCAACAGCCATCCAGTACAGTTACAGTCAGCCTATAGTACAAATCCCATTTGACTGTGAAAAAAATATGTCACAATTTATTAGAGGTAGAATCATACATACCCCAAAATAATCAGGGCTGAAGGCCAAAAAGCAGGGACATATTTTGGGTCTACCTTGACCCATTGAAATTACTTTTCTTTGAAATGTAATTAGGTGACTCCTTTTTTCCAAAAGCACATTTATTTGAAAATGCACTTTCATGAAAAAATGTATCAATGAAAATGAACTGAGGTTGTTCTTGTAGATCGCAACACAGTGGGGATAAGGGAGTATTCCCTTTCGCCACTGTAGTGTGATCTTGGAGTTAGAATATATTAGTAGCGGAGGTGCAGGAGGGCTTGTCCCCCTGTGTAAATGTGTTTAGTGTTTTTTTTTTTTTGTTAGTTTTTATTTTTCTGGGTTTTATTGGTTTCTTTTTGCAAAAGTACATTTTCAAGTAAATGCACTTTTGGAAAAACAGGAACATGAAAGGTCATTTTGAAGAAACATACTTTCGTTGAATCATTGTGGATTCCATATTTTATATACTGCTCACATACACTTTGCTAGATCAACATATTTTACATTGGCTTGCCTTTTTGAAGTATATAAAGGCCAAAATGCCAAATGGCTGGCATCACTACATAGCCATCCTCAGTGATTTGCTAGAAAATCAAACATTTTATGTGGCACACACTAAAAATGTGAGAAATGTGAGGCAGTTGATGGCAATCTGTGAAATTAGGGTTGGCTTCAGCTTTGTTTTACACAGTTGCCAGAGAGCAAATATTCCAGTGGGTCAGTTGCTTTCATTTGCATCCACCCCATGTCCTGACTGCAATCTTGAATGCAATCCTTGATGACTTACTACAAAACTGCACATTTTATGAAACACAGCCCAAAATATAAGAAAAACTTTGAGATATTCTGTGAATCAGGGACAGTTCCAACTTTTTTCTTATTGTCATAACAGAATACATATTCTAAAGTATTTCAAACAAATGAACAGTAGTCTTGTAAAAGGCAACTTTAAAAGAGTAAAACAAGAGGGTAAGTTGCTTTCATACACAGTGCCCCCCACACACACACACACTTAAAGGCTGCAATTTTCAGTGATTTTCCAGAAATCCAAAACTTTTATGAACCACAGTCTTAAACATGAAGCAGAGTCAGAGACAGTCTATAAAATCAGGCATAGTTTTCAGCATTGTGTTACACACAAACACTAGCCTGATAGTAATGCGTTCAGACTTTATATTGAACAAATAAGTTGCTTCTATCCAGTCTTTTAAATGATCAAATGACAAGAAGATAAATTGCTTTCATCCAAAGCCAGTCAGACCTCCAATTTAATGACTGCAGTCCTTGATGCTTTGCAACAAAACTGTCAATCATATTAGGCACAGATTAAAACATAAGGCAAACTCAAGGACAGTCTGCAAAATCATGGACAGTTTTCAACTCTGACATAAAAAACAGAAAGTAATGCAGTTAGATTTTGAAATGAGAAAATGACAAATTACCTTCATCCAGATATTAAAATTGTCAGATGGCAAGAGGAACCCGCAGTCCTACACTCAGTGTAGCCAGCAATACTATATCTGGTTGCCTACCAGGATAAAAAAAATATTTCTTTCACTTTACTGTAACCCTCTCTACAGCAGTCCAGAGCTATTTGATATATTATTTGACATTCCAGGGCTTTCTGCATGTTGCCTTCTCAATGAATTTTGGGAAGGCCACGAGCAGAAAATTGTGACAATGTTCCTAAGATTGCCAGTGGCCATTTATTTATATATTTATGTACAGAGAAATATTTCTTTAGGTATCAATCAATAAATAAATAAATAAATGAACACATGCATAAAATAAAATTACCAGCCCATGCTGTGCATGTGCAAATGGTAGGTACTGCAAGTGTACCGACACACACACACACACACACACACACACACACACACACACACACACACACACATACACACTGTCTGTGATTCAGTGCTTTTTTATAGTACAACATGTCAATGCTTGTTACATTTAGCACATACGCTAATTAAAATGAATTAGCAGTGGTGAATATAACAAAATGTTTTAAACTTAAATCAATTTGTTCACTATCCATGTGAGCCCCTGGAACTGCAGGCACTGAAAGGCCAGCTGAATTGCTCCTATCATAATTTTCCACTGTGTATGGTATTGTAACTATGCTACAAGAGTATCTGTAGAGCTATTAAAGTGAAACAAGTCATTAATAAAATAACAGTGCCTACCAATTCAGACAAGATTTAATATCTCATTAAAGAACATTTCATGAATGAATAAGACAAAGCATATGAACTGTGTAGAAATGTAAATACAGCATTATTTCAATTATCAAATGAGTAAGCTAGAATCTATAAAACTGATTGGAACATCTTTGAGTACTAAGAGATGATGTGGCTAAAATTCCTGGAATGGAATAATGAGGGCACAATTTACTGACTTTAAAAAGTAATTATATATTGTACATTATACTTTGCTTGGTTGCACATTGTACTGGAATGTATATGCACTTTTTTCTATGTAATTAATCTGAACTATTCTGTTGTTGCTTACATTTCTGTATTTTTGTTTGGGAAATATTTTTTATTTCACCTGGGCTGAGCCTGAAATTGGTCAATATTGATCAATGTACTACCCCACTAAACAAATGTTAGGATGGTGTCTTGGAAAAAAGTTGCAACAACATATTACCACTTTTTTTCTTAAGATTAATGACTACTTATGGCTATTTTCATGAAGGTACATTTACTTGCCTTAAAAGACATTGCTTCTGCAATGTTTGAAGTATAAAATAAATGAGTACTGCTTTGAAATTGCTTTAACAACAAACAGATGCTACCTAATTTATGATTTCACCAGGTAACAAAAAGAAAGGATGCAACATTTAATGAAGTGTTTCTACAGTGGCCTGATGTAATTGTGCTTCAAGCTTCTGAACTTGATTATTTTATGAATCCAAATGAAATACGCACATAGAAAGAAACAACTGTGTTAATTCTGGCTGTAGACAAAGATAATGAAACAATAATTTATCATTTGAAACAGATGAAAACAGCTTTATGATACCTGAATTCAACCTTAAGTAAAGCAGACCATTACTGAAAGGAGACTACTACTAGCAACAGAAAAGGAAAGAAAACACAGTGTCATTCATTGTTTCTCCAGACACAAACAAAAAAGGTGACCGTTTGGGACAAAGATTTATACTTCTGCTTCAGTACAGTAACTTGAGACTTCTACCAGAAAAAGAAATGCAACAAAGAGACTCCTGTAACATTGAAGTATGCCTGCACAATGACTGCAAGGCAAATCTTCTTGAATAATTTCTAAAAATGTGTTGAGTAGACTAAGACTGATCTCAGAGGGGAAAAGTGTACAACTCACGTGATTAAGGTACACAGACTGTAGAAATGTTTATATTTGGTGAGGATAACATTCCTTTGTCATGTATAACAAACAGTAAGGTCTAAATCGCATTTATAAACTAAAATTATGGTTATTTTTATTTATTTGTGAAATGCGGATGAATGGTATTCAGACACTGCCTTCTGTATTCAGTATATTAAATTGCAGTGTGTTGGCGGCATGCCGATAGATAATCTTCAGAACTACCAAAGCATATCTTTATTCTGTCATGTGCATCTGCTGCTTTGGAATTTAGGTTTGAATAAATTTTAGACCAGAGGGGGAGAGACAGAAAGAGAGAGAGTTACACTCTGGCATTATGAGTTTTCAGCAAGATATTTTAAAGGTGTAGTTGATAGTTTCTGCGTAGATAGAATGACAGCTTAACTTTCTAACAGACAACTGTTTATATTATGTACATATTTTGATGTGTGATACCAACAGGACAATGTATTTTTTAGGCATATAATTGTGCTTAACATGTCAACTTGAGTTTAGAAATTATGCTGATTTTGAACCTTGAGACAAAAAGAAACAACAGGTATATTTTGTAGTACTTAACATACACTAAATGTCGTAAATATTCTTTAAACCAGAGTGCAATGCAGCAAGTGAGTTTCTAGGAGTAACTTTATATGGGACAAAAGAGATAATCCATGACAGGGAGGGTGAAAATCAGTTCTACTGGTAACTGTCCCCAGACATACAGTATAGTAACAAAACTATAGAACTTTCTGAATTTAGATTTTTTTTCCTTTAGTCAAAGTTATTGTATGTTATAGTGTGAGAAGTATAACAATTAAATCAAGTTTTAAAGTGCCATGTGAGGCCTTGGTGCTTGATAAATGCGATAACAATTACCCTACTTTGATTAATGCAGTTCTGACATGGCAGTTCACAAGTGCATATTAATAATGGTCAGTCAGTCATTTGTTGCAATAACACTGAAAGCAAACCTAACAGTGAGCACTGTGAAACCAGGGGTAATGCCAGGCTAAAGGAAATGCAGTTGTGAAACCAGGGATAATGCTAGGTTAAATGAATTATCCCATTTTGTGTCAGTGGTTACAACTCATCTCCATAATTAGTGGAAGCTGTACCACTACACCTTTACATTTGGTTAGCAGTGGTGTGATTCATATCCTATCGGTGCCAGCATGTCTTCACAAGCACATTCAGTAACAATATCTTTATATGAGTGCTATTTGAGTTATCACTGCACACACTTTATCATGTGTTGAAATGCTGGTGTTTTTGGTCAGTGGTGCAGCTGGTCAAATTATGTAATGCTCGAAGTTTCTCATATCAGTTGTTAGATAATTCCTGGGATTTTCCCTTTTTCTATATGGTTGTGTGATTCTGGACTTGGCATATTTAATTTCCAGGGGTATGGGCAAAACTCCCACATTGGGGGGGTCTGAAGGGTGACCCCCCCCCATGCAGAAGTTGTTTTTTGTTTTTCTTTTTTGTAATCGCCAATGTAACCTATTGGTTTACATTTGTAATTACTTTTTTCCATTGATTTTTAGTTGCGATTAATGGTAATCACCATTGCGTGTGTTCAATGTTTTGTGTTTCAGTCAAACTCACCTGCAATTATTTATTATAAACTCATTTATATATGCTGTATTTGGTATGTGTAACCGGCAGTTATTTATTATAAACTCATTTATATATCCTGTATTTGGTATGTGTAACAAGCATTGTTTAATATTTGAGATGTGATATTTGAAATGGCATTTAATATTTTGTTTTTGTAAAACAACAACTAAAGATATGGTTACAAGATTATTTAAAAGATGACAGAGAGTAGCATACTCTTTGTATCTTATTCGGTATAACAAAAAATGCCAAAGATAGATTTGTAAATTAAATTTACCCTATTTCTTGAACATGTGCATTTGTTCTGATATGTAAATAAATCTATGGGTACAATGTCAGATATTTGTTGGACATGCAATTGTTTTCTAGGGCCACATAATGCATATTTGTCTCTTTAAATTGAATTTGTATGCATTCTCTACTTCTGCTATGAAGCATCATATCAGATTTGTTCACAACAGAAATACTTGGTCATACAGGCACAAAACATGTGGATAACATCGAAAGAAATACAAATATGCAAAATAAATGTACATGGTGGCAAACACCCTCCCTGACCCTGAACTTATATACACCAATTCCACAGTCGCACAACATTGATAAAAGGATAAAATCATCAAAAAAACAAAGAGCAGTCTCTATCCGTAAACGTTTTCACTCTCGTATGACTTAGGACCTTGTTTTAGTGATCTCAGATGCACATACAGGGAAGAAATATTTTCTAAACTAAAGGATATACTGCAGTTAAAAGGTTGGCTAATACCAGACATCTTTGAATATGTAACTGAATGTTATGCACAAAATCTATTATGCTTGAGTAAGCAAGGACCTAAGGACCTTTCTAATGGAAATGTTGCTGTTAACCAACAATAACGATTTGTGCTGAAAGAGGTAGATTGTGCACTGACAAGGAAAAGTAAGAACTGGCACATAACAAAATTTTCAGATGCATCTGCTTTCTGCTTGACAGCAGACTGAACACATGACAAGGTTCATATAAAATTAGATTACACTGCTTTATGGAAATGGACATAAATATATAGGTTCATGGGTTCATAGGTAGGTACTAGGCTATTGTCCCTAGGGCCTATATAAGCCTAGCCAAAAAGGTACCCTGGCTTTCGTCACCCAAGAAAATTTTTTTCCTGTACCCCTGTCAAGCAAAGCCACAGAGGTGATCCCTGGGGTGAATTTCCTATTTCCAATCCAATCATTAAGATTTTTCTTGAAGAGTGCTAATGAGGAGCTTTGTTTGATGTACATAGGCAGTTTGTTCCAGAGTTTGGGAAGTTTCTGGGACAGGAATCTTTTTCTGTCTATTGTGGTGACAAGGTTTAGGTCCCTAAAAAGTGTAGCTTGGAGGGATTGGGATTTCTTTAAGTGGAGCATGTCCAACAGCTCTGGGTTTGACATAGCTTTGTATGTTAGGCAGAGATTGCCTCTGAGTAGGAGATATGCGATCGAGTAAAGCTGGAGTTTTTTGAGACGGTCTGCGTAGGGCATCTATTTGAGACCAGTAATCCTCATTATGAGGTATTCCTGTGGCATTTCCAGTTGTTGTAGATGTCTTGTGAGGTACATACCAAAAGGGGTGTTGTACTCTATAATGGGTCTAATGAGTGACGAGTAGAGGTAAACAATGACCTCTTTTTTCCTGGATGAGAAACCTTTTGTGATGAGGTGTGCAACATAGACGGATTTCCTGACTACTGCGGTGATGTGATTATCAAAGGCGAGACTACTGTCCACCTGTGTCCCAAGGTCTCTTATCACACTTTTGGTGTTAAGTAGACTACCACCTATGTGGTAGCTCATGGGTACAGAGTTTTTGCCAAAGAGGATGACAATGCACTTTTTGGCATTGAGCTTGAGGACATGGCTTTGACACCAGGCATCTGTCTCAGTGAGGCCCATTTCATAGGGTCATAGGTAGGTACTAGGCTAGTGGCCCTAGAGCTTATATAAGCCTAGCCAAAAAGGTACCCTGGCTTTCGCCACCCAAGAAAATTATTTTCCTGTGCTCCTGTCGAGCAGAGCCACAGAAATTATCTCCTTTTGCAGGATGTCCACATCGTCAGGAGTTTTGATTATGGCTCCTAGTTTGCAGTCATCTGCGAAATTCATTAGCCAAAGACCTTCTGTGTTAGCCTGTACTTCAGAAAAATAGATACCAAACAGGAGAGGGCCCAGGACTGAACCCTGTGGTACTCCACTTGTCACTGGTCTGAAGTCGGATTTGGAGTCTGCTACTTTCACAGTGTGGGTTCTGTCAGTGAGCCAGTTGGTGACCCATCTTGTGACATAGGGATTTATACCTAGTTTAGTGAGTTTATCTATAATTCCAGAGTGGGGTATGATGTCAAAAGCCTTGGCAAGATCTAGATAGGCTGTGTGAACCACCTTACCTCGTCTATGGCTTTGGTGACTGCTTCAAAGAAGTCTATCATGTTTAGGAGACATGCTCTGCCTTTTACAAACCTGAACTGGGTGGGGTCCAGAGTTTGGAGATTACCTATGTCTTTGTTTATAAGTTCCATGATGATACGTTCCATGGCCTTGCAGACCAGGCTCATTAGGCCAATGGAGCGGTAGTTCCCAGGGGTCCATGGTGGCTCCCCCTTTGTGAAGTGGGATAACCATCAAAGTGCACCATTCAGTGGGCAAAAAGCCTGAAGTGAGGCTATGATTGAACATGGTGCTTAGGTTGGGTGCCAGTTCATTCTGTAGTTCATGTAAAACGCAGCCTGGGATATTGTCAGGTCCCATGGATGCTGTGTTCTTGGCTTTGGAGAGTGTGGTTTTTACCTGTGCAGCTGTGATTATAGGAACTTTGCATTCTTTTGGTATAGAGATGGGCCTTTTAGGGGGTGAGAGGGGGGCAAAGTTAGCTCTGAACCTATCTACCAGGATGTTGGTAATATCAGTTGGTTCTGTATATTTAGTGCCATTGTGCTGTAACTCAGAGCAGATCTGAGTGTTGCCATTGAGATTCTTGACATAGCTATAGAATGCTTTGTGGTTGTCTTTAGAATCTGTGATTTTGTTTTCGTAACTAGCTTTGGAGGATTTTATGAGGGATCTCAGCTTCTTACTGAGGCTGACCAGGGAGTTCCTCCAATCATGGGATTTTACTCTTTTTTGCAACAGTTTCTTTCATCTGTTGTAGAGTTTGTTTATGGCAGATGACCACCAAATTAGCTTCCTTTTTTTTGGAGGATAGCATCTTGGTTCTGTTAGGGATAGCACGATCCATGCACTCATCTAAGTGCTTATAAAGTGCATTTGTGTAGGATTCAGCAGTCGTACCTCTATTGTCCATCTGTATGGGTGTCATGAAGTTTTCCACTTCTGTCTTAAGAAGTGTGAAGTTGGCTTTGGAGAAATTTTTTATGTGGTTTCCCTAATGGGGGGTGGGGTGGGATATGGATGTCTAGGGTGATTAGCTTGTGGTCGGATCTAACAAACGAGGAATTGACCTCTGATAAGTTGATCCAAGGCATTGGAATTTATGAATTCCAGAAAACGTTAAGCAAAAGAGTTGGTACATGAGTAGTTTTCTCAGTTAATGGTGGGGTAGTTGAAATCACCCATTGTTAGGTTGTTGGGTTGTACCCTAATATTTTCCAGTGTATCAAGAAATGAGGAGTGGGAATCCTGGGGCATGGTGGGGATCTGTAGCAAGTTACAATCTGGATTACGGTCTTGCCCATAGTTAGTTGTACGTGGATAATCTTGGATGCATTTATGCTGAGCAGCTAGCCTGGAGGTGTGGATATCCTTAATGAATATGGACATGCCTCCACCTTTAGTGGTTCGGTCCAGGTTAGGTGGCTGAAAGGTGTGGTATGAATTATAGCCTAGTAATGCAAAGGTGCTCTCTGGAGCCTATAAGCAGGTCTCTGTCACTGCACAGAAGTCGATGTTCTCCATTTTAAGGAATGCCTCGAGTGAATGCATTTTGAGGTTTAGACTTCTAGCATTGAGTAGCATTACCCTCAGATTTTGCTTGCTTGTACCTGTTACGGTGGTGAATTTGTCATTTGAACCTTGCCTAAAAAAGGTACTATAGGGGTGGCAAGAGCCTTAGCCTGTATCCAGAATCCCAAGGGTGACAGGTGCAGGCCATCTCTGGCAAAGCATTGTGGTCTGTCTATCATGTCATCCAGGCAGACAGATACTGGATCCCCTTAGAATGACACCAGAAGCTTCGCCAATTGATGAAGTCAGTCATTTTGTCCTTGTACTGTGGTATCATTCTGGGTGATGGCAGGATGCTACTCAGGGCTAGGGTAATACCTGCCTGGGCTACAAGATCAGAGTGCTCCTCCATGTATCTTTTCATGTAGTCCAGGGAGGTATGTCTCAGGTCATTCACACCCACATGGACAATGACAGAGTCATATTTGTTCTTGTTGTGGAGTGACCTGAGTGCGTGCATTATGTGGCGGATCCTAGCACCCGACAGGCAACTGACAGTAACTTTCTCCTTGTTTAGCCTGGTGAGTGGAAAATCAGTGTGCCTGACTATGACTAGAGTGTTGGGTACATTGTTATGCCTTATGGGCTGTGGTTGAGTGGCACACTGAGTTTGTGGGCTATGTGTCATTTGGGTTGTGTTGGGGGGTGGAGGTTGCTTGTGCTTCTGCTTTGGAGGTCTCTGTTGCTTGAACAATTTTTTATTGAGAGCCTCAGCGAATTTAGGTGTGTGTGTTTTGTGTTTCTATGTGTGCGTTTTGGCGGTGTAGGTTTTGAGGGACTATGTGATGAGTGTGGTGTGGTCCAAGTGTTTACCTTCTTCTCTTGACTGTCTAATCCAGTCTTGGGTGAAGAGAGCTTTGCTTCCAGTTTATGATAGGTGTTAAGTCATTTTAAGAAATATTTCACTGTATACATTTTTAGAATTGTATAAAAGGAAGCAGCAATAGTTGTGCCTTAATTAGAGTGTTTTGCTTTAGTTACTGTTTGCAGTTTGAGTGCTTTATATTGTATTGATGTCTCCATGAGTGCTTTATACCATTCTGATGCTTCCATGAGTGCTTTGTACAATCTTGTAATGCCTCTGTGATGCCTTTATTATTCATGATAGTTATGGTTGCTAAAGTGGTTTATGGAATACACTCTTGTGGTTGTTCTGTTTACTATTGTTAAGGACTCATTTTTTTATTTTCTAACAAGTGTCATTGTAAATTGAACACGAAGTAAGATACTGTTGAATAATGCAGGTCATAAAACTAATATAAGAAAAGAGATGGATTGTACAAAACTAGGAAACCATGCATTAAAGTTAGAACAGATTTGATAGAGCTCAGAGACTGTATAAAGTTAATTATGTGCATTGACTATAAAGAGAACTTTCCAGAGGTTGTGACATTATGAAGGATAGCAAGTGTTGGTACTATCATCAACACACTCAATGCTGTGTTATCAAGGCATGGAGTATGTGATATAACTGTCTTAGTTAATGGTTCTCAGTAAGCAAGTATACAGTTTAAAAGATTTTTGAAGCAGTGGGAATATCACTATGAGACCCCTAATCTGAATTAACTGTGGTCCAATGATCATGTAAAAAGAACACTTCAAACTGTAAAAAAAAAAATTCACAAAGAAGTATCAGGGCATTAATAATGACTACTACTAAAATGTACATCTAGCTTTGATGAACCACAGAAATGCTTCCATGTGAAATATTTTATCTATTAATTACTCAGCTAGTGACAGGTTTTAGAATAAAGCATAGATTACCTATTTTTCATCATTACTTCATCAAGAAAATGTGATTTCAGTACAAGACTGAAAGCAATCCATTATAGACAGACCTAGCATGGCAACATGCTGGCTGCATACAACTGCAGGTATACAAGGTACTGTATCATCAAAATAGCTTCCTATTAAATATCTGCAGGGATGTCATCAAGTACTGACACCTATTTGTTTCCCTGCACCCCTACCTAGTCCATGAGAACTCTGGCCAGGGGTACCTGAAAATGAGCCCTTCTCATGGCCCTTATTGGAGTGGACTGCCCAAGCAAATATTGCTCCATTTTGACAACTATATGCTTGCAATGAACTATGTCTGGTATAGTATTTCTATTAATTATGTTTTTTTCACTCCACCAGGATGAGGTACAGGCCATTATAGTAGTTTGAAAACGCTGTTTTCTCAAGACAACTGATCACTACCGTGGTTTTGATACTGCTAGATCCTTTACTTGGCTTTTGTTCCTAACCTTGTCACTGTGGACAGTTAAACTGTAGATACTCCTGCTGGTCACACCAGAGTCATTTAATCCCCAAGTCCTTGGTACATAGTGGAATCAATAGTTTAACCTTTTGTCTATGGAACCTGCTACGATGGCTTAGACTAAGCCATGGATTCCCTTTTACTCATGTGTAATGCAAGGTAAACCTATGTTCTATGGTTGTGTCCTGCTAGATAGACAGAGGTCACCCTTACTACCATCTCTTCAGTTAAGGTACATCTCTAGTTTGTCAATCACATGTTCCTGTCCTAGAGGAAAGTTGTGAGATCTTGCTTCCTTATCATAAGGCCTTTCAACGTTTCATTGGAAGTAATTTCTCATCCACTTACTCCATATTAAAGAAAGTATTTAGTTTTGCAATGAAATCAAAGACGTTATTCTCTGCTTTTCTCCCATATTCTCTACTCTTCCTGTAAGCTTCAGGAGTTACTTTGAAGCATTCACACAGACAATGCTTAACACCGATATAATCACAGCAATCAACATCACTTAGCTTACAGCATGCCTTTCCTTATCTATGTGCAGAGGGGATTATAAACATCACCAACAGGACCTGGTCTGCTGGGTGCTGATAATATGTTTATTCAAATGCCAGAATAAAACTATGAAAATAATCTCTCTCTTTATACTGTGGAAATTGTTTAGTACTGACCTTGGCATCTGAGGTTGGATTTTCACCCATTACTCACATGCATCTGGGGAAGGATGATCACTTGTTTTTCATGAAGTAACTCATTCACCCTTTCCTACACCTCTCATTGTTTC
Source organism: Protopterus annectens (assembly GCF_019279795.1). NCBI lineage: Eukaryota > Metazoa > Chordata > Ceratodontiformes > Protopteridae > Protopterus > Protopterus annectens. Next base: position 892,147,481 of record NC_056746.1, read on the forward strand.
ATTTTCTCAATTGCTTCAGTCTTCTTATATTTTATTTTCAGATCTATATCCAATTTTTGCAGCTCAGACTGCACTTAAAAATCATGTGGGGACATAATTACCTGCCTTGTTTGCTACATGTTTCACAAGTACAGTCTAAGTGAACTGAGCTTTGATTGTAAACAATGTGGTTGCCAGTTTATTCTTGACCAGACCAGCAAGTGGGTGTTTCTTTGATTTGCACTCTTTAAATAGATGTGTCACTGACTTTTTACTAGAACTAATTTTGCCTGCTTTCTTTCTATTTTTTTCAGGAAATAAAATAACTATTGTGCAGCATACAATTCTGCATATGTACTTTGTGTCTTAAAGGGTACACCTGTTTTGTGACAAAAGTGTCTTGCAGGCTATACAAGTCCAGCTTACAATATCCCACTGCCACCACTGATTGATATATTAGGATCAGGGGCTGCAATCTTTGAATTTGTACTTCTGGCCAAATAATAATATATTGATCTATGTGAGGAAACCGGTCTTAACAACAGATGACAAATGAACACTGATTCCTTGGGCTTTGACCAGTTCCAGCCACACTCATATGAAATCTACAGTGTGCAACTAATGAGCAGATGTATAATTTCTGTCTCCCCAGCGATTTTTCACCTCCTTCAGAGGCTAGTACCTAATAGTGCTATATTACCACACACACACACACACACACACACACACACACACACACACACACACACACACACACACACACACACACACACACACTAATTTCCAGAAGAATCTAAGAAGTTAAAATACTTTTCAATGCCTCAGCACCTTTTTGTTTTTAAAAATAACTCACTACCACCAGACAGACCAATCTCGCACACTGAGGCTGCAAATTATTGTACTGTATAAAATCAGCCAGCTTTAGTATATCTTATGGTAGATACACATATATGATTCAGCCAACTTTAGTATATGTTATGGTAGATACACATATATGGTAGATATCTAAGTAGTCTCATTATTTGTAATGTATATGCAAACAGTATAAATTCACTGGCTTAGCACAGTTATACTTGAACATATTAATAAACAGAAAACCATGGGCTTTTCACACTGAATAATAAAATTAATTATTTACTTAAAGAAATTATGCAATACACTTTGAAAATGAAATATACAGTCAAACATGTTATTGCACATGGAAATGTAAAATAAAAAAGTTTGTTAACAGGCATAAGAGGAACACTAACAACTAGTTATTTCTAATATTATTACTAAATAAAGATGAGTGATACCTACCAAGATCTGACTAGATGTTTCAAAATGAAAACATAAGAATACATAAACTGAATTTAAGTAGTAAACAGTACACAGAGAAGTCAACAAACGATTTACCTGAACAGTTGTACTCTGATTGTGGAAAATATTCAGTATTTGAATAAATTCCATAGGGGAGCCTTGAAATTGGTCAATATTAGGATATATTCTGTAAATACACTCTATTGCAAAACTGTCTGTCTCCCTCTCTGTCTCTGTTGTATCCATCCTTTCCTCTCTTACTTCCTGCTGGATTGCAGATTTGAATCTAATAACTTCCTCAAAGCAGAATTCCTTAGATATCCCAAAAATTCCAATCCCAAATAAGGAAACATAAGATCTTGGAGGAAGTGGTCTAAGGAATTCTACTAGAATCTGTGTGAAGTAGTTTCACTTTCATAACTTTACTGCATTTCTACCAGTGGAAAAATGATTACACAGTACAGTTTTCACATTTTACAACTTTGCAGCATTTTTACAAGAAAAAGTCCAGGATTTATAAAGTTTCCACAGTATGCATACTTTTTTGCATTTTAACACACAAACATGCACATGCACTTGTGCACAGACAGGTTCACACAGATAGCTGTAGGTTTCTTTTTATAGTTATTACATTTCTCCCTACTTTGGGTGGCCGCGGTGGTGCAGCGGTTAGCGTTTCCACCTCACAGCAAGAGGTTCTCTGGTTTGATCCTCAGCTGGGGTGCCTTCTGGGATGGTAACTTGACACTGTAAAACTCCACTGCCAATCATGTTTCTTGAGATACACCAAATAACATGGCTAGTTTTAAACCTAGGTTCATTAATTGCACTACCCAGTACCTGTCTTGACAGACTATCTGCACATGCATTGGCTAACATCACTTCAGTACTGGATTGCCATGGTGTAGAACTGTAATCCCAATCTCCATCTGAGAAGGTCACTGTTTTCCTTACTGCCTCCGTGTAACCACTGTCTGGGATTATGATCTGTAAACACTGAATTTTGCACTATATTGGTAGATTGGAGTTTCTGGAGAGAATAAACTATCCCCAAGTATTCTTTCGCTGTGGCTGCATATGACTCCCTCTTAGGCTGATGTCAATGACTGTGATACACTGGATACTGCATTTCTTTTAAAGAGATAAGGCTAGCCAAAGTCCGCAGACTATAGTTGGAAACAATGTACTTGCACAATAAATTGATGATTTTAAATAGAACTGGCTTGGACAGGAACTGCATGTTTTGGGGAAATGACATCTGTAAAAGAGTGGTTAGTGTGCTATAGTGAGGTAAAAACAACCTATAATATCCTGTTGTCCCTTGCAATGTCCTTACCTGCTTTTTTGTAACAGGTTTAGGCCATTCCTATATGACACCTACCTAGGAAGGCTTTGGACAGATTTTGTTACAATTAACTCAATGAGTATTTCTTTGCATTGGCAGTTAATCCTTCCCTTTTTTGACTGCTCAGCACCACGCTAACATGTTGAACACATTCCTACCAAGATTGGCTGCAGGTAACAATATCATCTATATAAGGAAGAACATAGTTTCTAAGTCTGCCAGGAGGTGATCTACTAGACTCTGGAAAGTTGCTGGGGCAATTTTACTCCATCCAACTGTTCTGAGGGTTCATCTGTTCTAGGAATGGGATAGGCAACTGTGTCTGCTTGACTGCTTAGTTTCCTATAGTCTACATAGATCTTGGTGTCATAATAATTTTTGGCAACAGCATTACTAGTGAGGTCCAGCTATTACTAGCTTCCTGAATTACCCCCACACCTAACACATCATGCAGTTCTCCCCCACACTTTGCTTGCATCTTGTAAGAAGTCTGTTAGAATCAATGGCTGTTGGATCCCTGTGTCCACATGGTGCTGTACCAGTTTGTTACAACTTGGCTTACTAATGAACATGTCACAAAACTCCTGCACTAGTGCTTTGATATCCTGAACCTGGGTAGGAAATAGCAGCTGTGAAAGTAGCATCTTATCCACTGAGGTGTCAGATTGATACCCACTAAAAAGGTTGGCCACAAGACCCTCTCTGATTCTTCCTGTGACCCACTGGAGATAATATGTGCAGATGTCTCTGTAATGGTAGGATTTCATCATGTTAATATGGTAGATTTTGTGCTTTTGCCTCCTGTCTGGCAGTTTTGTGACATAGTTAACAGTATTTGTCTTTTTCAATAATGATTGGCTCCTCATATGCTATCTGTAGTCTATTTTGTAGAGTAGGAATCAATATAATTACTTTTGGTCTAACAGCATATTCTCAGGTTCTAGTTGTCCAGTCATAGTTGCCAGGATGTAAGGTTGTGCTTGTGAGGTGTTTATGTTCCAACACCATGAGGTCCTCAAACCTAGTCATGAAATGTAGGACTTCTTCACAGCAGAGTTCTTCCCTTTATGTACACTCAAAAGGACCATACTTAGTATCTCATTACACCTCTCTCTCCAATGTGTCTACTATGCATTTGCATAATTTTATACAAACAAAAAAATGTTATTGTTGACCTATTGAACTATATCAATGTAAAATTGTTAGTTAGCTTCTTTTTAATGCATCTTTAACTTTATGCATGTAACCCAACATATGTGAATCTTTTTGCTATAATTGCTGTTATATCAATATTGCTTAAAACTGTACTTGTTTAAAATGTACTATTGGAGCTTTTCTCCTCGGGTCTCCACTAAAAATGGGCCACAATCCCAGTTGGACAAACCCGGTTAACAAATGTCAATAAATAAATAATAAATACAATATAGTTCTTGACAGAATCACATTCATCCTCCTACTCATCACAAATTAAATTTAAGAGCCTCTTTATCCTGTGCCCGCAAATAAGCTCATATCTGTGGATTCTTGTGATACTTCTCTGTATGCAAACAGGAGATGGGGCAGATTTTTGCCCTACACCGACTTACACTTGTTCATGAAGGCTCTAATCATGGTCTTAAGAATAAAGTTAAACCTTTCCATGAAACCTTTCATTTGTTGACGGTAGGCTTTAGTTACTTTACCATACAATCCTACCATAAGAAGGTTAGCAAGTCTGACTTGAAATTATCATGTATGTTTGTCAGTATTTCTCAGGGACACTAACCCTGCTGAAATTTTCTAACACATAGAATTTGTCACCTTTTCAGCCAGAACAAAGGATAGATACTACCTTAGAGTTCTTAGTAGCAAAGTCCCTTTCCCTTTTCCTGTGGTGCATCAGGTACTAAGAGGCCCCGCAAGGTTCATGGCTAACCTTTAAAATGGTTCCTCAGTAACAGGCAAGGGTACCAAAGCAGTCTTGGTTTTGTCTCCTGGTTTGCCAACTCTCTCATGCATTTGGCAACACCTGGCCAATGGACATTTTAAATAAGCCTTCGCTTTTGTGCTTTATGCTCACGGCCAGAAATACCTAATGGTATACCACCTGCTGTGCCACCTCTTCCTCCTAAATTCAGGAGTCTCTTCTTTGTATACTAATCCTTTGTCCAAGTGTGGAAACTCCATCTGCCCTTGAGGATCAGGTTATTCTTTGGTTACCTCCCTTTGGACCTGTAAGGTAGAATGTAAGAGTGTGTCTGCCTCAACTCTTTGATTAAAATCCTGCACATTTCCTCTTCCAAATGAAGTCTAGTCTGTTTTGATTGCTATGGCTCAACACTAGGCCTCCCATTACTACCTTACCATTTTCCTGAAATAGATCCATCCAAAGGGGTTTGTGTGCCTTTTGACAACTGTAGGTCAGATTCAGGCTTGCATATACCCAGCTCCTTCCATGAAGTAGCCGTCTTATTTGCCTCTGTGGAGGTGTGAGCTATGGTTGAATCTCCCTCTGTTGAATTCCCCACACTTATCTCCATTTCTAGTTGTTTTTAATTGTAAGCTTAAAAGGTATTGTGTCAATAAAATAATTGTCTATCTAAACATATGCAGGAATGTAATCAAACACTGCCACCTGTATGTTGTCCTGCTTCCCTTCCCATTCTAAGTAAACACTGGTCAGTAGTACCTAAAAGGTGACTCTTCCACTGCTTTAAATGGACTGAACTACCTGGGCAAGTATTGCTCCTTTTTAACAACTATAGGCTTAACAATAGTTATGTCTAATTTGGTATTCTTCTTAGACATTATTCTTTTTCCCTACAGCAGGATATGATAAAGACTCCTGGAGTAGTCTGTAACACTGCTATACCATGACAACCCATCACTATTGTGGTACCATCTCTGCTGGCTTCCTTACTTGGGTTTTGTTGCCCACATTGTCACTGCATATATTTGGAATGTACATGCCCTATTTGATTACACCAGAAAAATGGTTTAGACTGCCATATGGGTACCCATGTGTAGTGCTAGGTAAACCTCTCTTATGCACTTGAGTCTTGGTGGCTTTAAGTAGAGGTCAGCATATCTGCCCATTTCTTTAGTTGTCATTGCCGGTCTCTGAATCAGATTCTCATATCCTGAAGCAAAGTGCTGAATTCTTACTTTCTTATCATAAGGTCTCCTAAAGTTAGTAATCTGATATCTAGTCACCCACCTGTTAAAATAACTGATTAATTCTACAGTGAAATCACTAACACAGTTCTCTGTTTTTCTTTTTATGTGCTTTAAACATTTTCTGATAAAATTCAGTAAATTAAGCATTTAGACAGACAGTTCTAATCTTTAACATAATCAAGACAATTAACATCACTTGGTGTACTAATAGCATGCATTGTCCTAACTGTATAAAGAGGGGATAAAAGCCTCACCCATTGCCCCTGGCCTCTCTGGAGTTGATTGCACACAAGTTTAAATGTCCAAATAAAACTCAAACTCACCTCTGTCCTTATACTGGGGGAAAAAATGTATACTCACTTTGGCATCCAGGGCTAGATTTTCACTTCTGCTGCATTTGGTGAAGAAGGATCTGTTTGGTTTCATACAGTCATGCCTTCCCACTCTCCTGCACCTCAAGTTGTTTCTTTCTCTCAACTACGTCAGTCTGATCACATTTCACTTTTGACACTAGATCCAGTTTTTACAGTTCAATTTGCATTCTAAGATCATCTATCCTGATAGATTACTGCAGTTCTCCAGGCAATTCTCCAGGCTTCTCTAAGTTATGTTTGCATTTTGAGCCATGTGAGGCCCAAATTCCCTCTTTGAGAGATTAAAAAAAAAAAAAAAACAGTGGCTTTACAAACACCTGCACTAGGGACCTAAATCTATACCAATAAATGAACAAGGCTTACTAGAGAGACAGGTTCCTATTTCAACATATCCCCAGAGTATGCAATAGCATACAACTACAGGTCAAACAAGGCACTACTTTGACTATCTTTAAGGCTAGTCTTGATAACTGAATTGGTAGACGCAGTTTTACATTAGGAATGAAATGTTTGGCCCTGCTTAATTTGGGAGATAGACACTATTAAGTGCCCAAAATAGAGGTACACAGCTTTACGGGTGTCCACTTAAAAGTGTATATGGCTAAGCATGCTATGGTTCTTCTGAGCACTTTCCTAGTACTGTGTCTATGTTCCCATGTTCCTATCTGGGGATGTATTAAATTGCCATTATGCTGCAAGATACACAATTATAGGTGCAATAGACAGAAATTTGACTGTAGAAAAGGCAGCTATCACCTTATTCTTGGTAAGACCAGCATGTGAGAGTTTCTTGCATAATTCTGTATGCATCCTTGGTGGCATCAAGGAAACACATGCCTTTTAGGGACAACACTGTTTTGTCATCTCTATAATTCCATTTAACAATATTCCCCCACTGCTTCCAAATTATATATCAAGGTATAGGCCTATGGTCTTTTGATACACACCACTGTCCTGAATAATAGTAATCTTCATGAGGGCATATGCCTTAACAAGAGGTGGCAAATAAACATTGCTGCCATGAGTTTTCACAGACTCTAGGCACATCCAGATAAGTTCAACACTGTGCAAGTAATGCAAAATGGTGTATCTGTTGGTTCTCCAGGGATTCATCCATTTTACTTAAAGCCCAACATCTTAGTGTGCTATTTTACTAATAGTAACTGTAACCTAACTAAAACTATTTCATACATATACACATACAAACATGCACACAGACACACCAGTTTCCTGTACAGGCTAACAGTTTACTTCTATGCCACAATCTCTTCCTGCTGTTATGGTAACTTGCTGCCTTTAGCCAAACCAGTCTGGCATGCCCATGCTACAATGAGACACCTGTAATAGTAGAGTAGCATGCACATGAGGGGAAGCCATATTGGACATAAAAATGCCTCTCACACAGATAAAATATACAGAAGGATTAACTATCCTGAGATGGAATTTTGTTCCCACATTTACACTGTTTCAAAGCCTTACTATCGATAATTCAGCTCAAAAAAGATAAACTGCTGGAAATTTATCCGGTTGAAAAGATAATAATAATAATAATAATAATAATAGTAAATTCAAACAATGGTGCTTTATATAAAGTTTAACAATGCCAAACCTCAATTATAGATAACTTTTCTCTCTCTTTTTTTAATAAAGGTAGCAAAAACACACAACAAATAAAAATGAGGTTAGAGTTCCCAAGAGTAGTAATTAGAATTGGCAAAGTAATGAAATGTCAAGGTCTTTGGGGAGTGGAAGTGCAACTTACAAAAGATGAAAAATATGCATCTGGGGACTGTGTTAGGCAATACAAGAGAAGTAAGCTGGTTTTAACTACTCATAGTGGATCCAGATGTTATAAATAGGTGTGTGTATAGCATTAGGGAACTGGCAGTTTTAGCCTATGTATCTGTTTAAAGAATGTGTATTATGTTGTTGAGCATTATGTACAATGGCACAGTCTGAATACATTTAAGAACTAGGATGCATGCAGCTGGAGTCTGCTGAGTTCTTTCAATTATTCTAATGCATAAAATTTTACAATGGTCAAGTGTCTTTTGTGATATAATATTAGCAAAAGACCTAGGCTATAAGATAAAAAAAAAACTGTCAACAAATAGAAAGTTGAAGGGGATATGATAAATTTATATTTTTGGAAATTACCAACTGATAAAAAAGGATATAGTATGGCACATTCAGTCTTCCTTTCTTTAAATGTAAGTGAGCCAAACAATAGTAAAAAGAGACTAAGACTGATTCATTATTTAAAATAAACAACCCTCAGGTTGTATTTCTTCAGGAGAGGTACTTATAAGAAGAAACAAAATGTTTAAGCTTGCCCAATATGAAGTTTAAGTACACTCTTCTTTTTTAAGATTAGAAGAGGAGGAGGATTTGACATATTATAGAAAACAGCACATTATAATGCTTACTATCTCATTTAGATACAGTGATAATGATGGAATGTTCACTATGGTAATAATAAGATATCAGAACAGAATATCCATCTTTGCTAACATGCTTAAGATATCTGGTTTAGGAGCTAAACAAGCAAAATAATATTTGTAAATACTGTTCACAAATCTAAAGGGAAGTCTGATGATTTTCAGTGGTGATTTTAATTGTATTTTAGCTAGAAATGACAACAGTGTATTAAAAGACACAAGATTAGCTGTACTAGCAAGAATTTTGAGAAATCAGACTAGGTCATTACATTGTAAAACCTCAATAATAACAGAGATGAGGATTAATTAATGTTCTTGCACTGCTCACACTTGATCAGCAGTCAGTCAATGAACTGACAGAGTATTTCTACTTAAAAACCAACCAAAATGCGAAGTTTTAAAATAAGTCCTTGCTCAATCTCAGATTGTAACACCTTTTAATTCAGCTTAAGTATACGTTTTAATTCCTTAGTTAAAATCAATAGAATTCCCACATACATGACTAAATCCAACAACTTTCATGACTGGTGAAACTATTAATTAGAACCTTTTATTAGTTTTAATTTTAAAGAAAATATTGCTAAAAATCATTCTTTAGGATTCACTTAAAGCTTATATCTAGATAGCTAGATAGATAGATATTGATGAGAAAATGTTAGAATATCAGAAAGAAATTAAAGAATGGGTCAAGGAATAATTATACATAAAAAGTGAGCTTCAAGATGCAAAACTGAAGGCCCAATAGGGAGTAAAAATATGGAATTATCTAAAGACCCATACAAACTATATTAGCAGATTTCATATCATAAAGCATTAATAACATTACAAAAAAATCAGACTCTAGTCTTATATCACCAATACAAAACGGAAGCATAATTTAATAACAACATAACTTTTAATGAATTCAAATCTAATTCAGTTGATCATAAACCCCCAAAATAAGGATGCTATCTGATATTAGTGACATTCTTCAAGAATTTAGAACATACTACATAGAACTGAATAGAAACAAAACATTAAACCAAAATGATAAACAATTGCTGGTAGATTTTATAAGAGGTTAAAGGTTAATGAAACTTTCAGAAGAAGGGATGCCAAAGTTATTGAGACCAACAGAAAGCGGTATTAAACCAAACAAAAAGACAAAACTAAATAAAGCTCCAGGAACCAATTATATAATTTGTGAAATCTATACAATATTACATATGCACAAATATTGCATGAAATTTTCGAGGAACACTTATTGATATAAAACTACTAAAAATGCCACCTTCATGGAAATGAACATTGGGCCAGATTCCAAAAGAATTGCTGCCTGTATACGTCTGCCCTGATTTCAAAAGACTTGCTATCAGTATAAGTGACTAACTTTGGTGTAAGGTCCACCTATAAGGAATCCGATTCCAAAACAGCTCCTCTCAGCCTGCTCTCAGTGTAAGTGATTATTAACTCCAATATTAACTTCAATATTAAAACAAGATAAGAATCCAATGAGTTATAAAGGCTATAGACCCATTTCACTTTTGAATGTGGATTACAATATATTTATTTCTATATATATATGCCTAAAATGAAGCATCATATCTCAGAATTAAAGCTATGATCAAACACATTTTATTTTACAGAGATGAATGCAAGACAGCATCAAAATAATATTAAATAACTATATTAATAATATTTTTGAGTCAGCAATTGTAAGTTTAGATGCAAAAAAGTTTTTGATGAATCAATTACGAATATGTATATAAAGTCTTAGAAAAGTTCAGATTTCCTGCTGAATTTATATGCCGAATTTGACTGCTTTATTCAAATAATTCTGCTTATATTAAATTGAGTTGATAGTTATCACAATGTATTAACAGTGAGAAAGGTAAAAAACAAGGTTGTCCAATAGCCACCTATATTATTTGCTTTAGCAATGGAAAATTTAGCTTCAGCAGTTAAACATAGTCATAATCTATCAGGAACAAAAATAAGTGAAAGATATGAGTCTGAGATATTTTTTCTGACAGCATATTGTTAATAATAACAAACATTGAATAATAATGTACCTGAATGTATTAAAAATCAGAATATCATTTTTTGGTGGTTTTATCATTGCAAGGAAGGCTATTACAAGAAAATAGTTACAAAGGACATCTCATTCCTTTTAGGATTTTCTATCTATTTTGAAACAAATGTTCAAGACAAGAAATAGTGACAATAAAATACAAATCTTCTACAAAAAGAGTAAATCTCAAATATTGGTGCAAACTCTTAGAACTTATAGAGACAATATGTAATGGAATGATATAATAATTATAACTTTGCTTTGTTGACTTAGTAAACAGGTCTGTTTGTAAGCTTATTAAGAAAACAAAAAAAAAAGTATAAGGATGAGGACATACATTGTAAATAGCATATATAGTTACAGTTGAATGTGTAATAGTTTGCTATATTGTTCTATTTGAACATATCTAGTTGAGATAGTGCAAAAGATTAATGTCTGAAATAATATTTGCATTCTGAAAAGAACATGGGTTCCAGTTTGAAACTGTTATGGAATATCCAGAATAAAACTTTCTTCGAAATAAATAGATAATAGTGAACAGCAGGAATATAAACAAAATCAACCTCATACAAGTCAATGATATAAAATGCAACATATTCACCAATAAGGGAATCCTGGCTGAAAAAACACAGAGGTGAAACATATCAAAACAATGTAAAACAACAAATCCAACATATTCTTTGAAACATACTCAATGCAAAGTGAAAGATAACTGTATCAGCAATGGACACCATAATATTAAGAAGATATTGAACTGTAATGCTGGGAGTATTCCTTATCTTAGATGCAGGTAAACTCTGTTTCTTTAATAAAATCTTTAAGTTTGTCTTGAAGCCTGCCAATGTTTGTTGTGTCTTTACTTAATTTGGGAGATAATGCTAGGCTGCATGTCCCAGCTTAATGAGGGCTCATTCACCTACTGCAGTTTTAAAATGAATTCTGATTAGGATAATGGATTTATCTTGATTTGTCTCAGTTGATATGCTTGTTTTCTGAGAGGAAGTTTAACTTTTAAAGGATGGCAATAGCATAAGTAAAATAGTTTGAAAAGAAGAGCGATTTGTAACAGGGTAGCCCTGCTGGAGACTGGCAGCCATTTGAAACTCTAGGAGATCACGGTGGTGGGTATGATTATACTCCAGAAAAAAAATCTAATTTATTTAATTTTCTGCTATCTGAAGCCTATGTGAATTACTGACTGAGCATTGAGTCATATTTGTTTTGCTGGTACATTAATAGTGGATGCAGGTATGAGATGGGAAATTCTATAGTGTACTTTTACTTGTGATAGAACTTTGTTGATAATCCTGTTTGTGTGAGTAGTGAAGGTTAAGGAAACATGAAGAGTGAGACCTAGATTCTTTTGTTTGCTGACATTAAGGATCAAATTGTCCACAATGACTTTTAAGTATGATTGTGGAAGGTTTACTAATTTCTGTGGGGAGTAGAAACAAATGAGACTCACTTTACTTGAATTACTGAGCAATTTGTTGGTATGTGTCCAGTTGCAGACAGCAGTGAAACTGCTTTGTAATTTATGATGTAGATTGCTGTGAGTTTTATTAGATTCTATAAGAAACAAATTCATCAGGGTGTATGGCAATATCGATATCAGAGAGATCAATGGTTAGATTGTTTATAAACAGGGACAAAAGCAGAATACAGAACAGTGAGCCTTGTGAAGAATTTTAATAATCCCGTATTGTGAGAAAGAATTCTTGGAAAAGACCGAGAAGGTAATATCTTTGAGGTATTTTTTAAACTGCTAAAGTTACATTTTCTTTTTGCTAAGTAACACATTATGGTTAACAGTGTCAAATATCAGTATCATGTCAATGAAATGGCCACTAGTTATCAGTCTGTAACTGTACAGCCTGATACAGACTGATCATCAGTTGCAATAATCAGTCTGTAACTGTATAAAATGCTGCTGATCAGAATGCAGGCCATAGCTACTAATGCGTTCAAATAACTGGTTATACGGAAGTTTCTCCAGTATATATAGATATGGATTTATAGTCTTTTAGATATTTTATGTGTTGTGATGTTTGATAAAGGGATAATGGCAGAGTGTTTGAAAAAGATGTTGTGAAAGGTCAAATATGTAAGTTAGTGGATGAACAACTTTTGAAGTTTCCATTCTAAGGAATGTTGATTGCATCCTGTTAAACCTGGTGCCTGATGTGCTAACTCTTGATAAGAGTGATTTAGTTTCTTTTGGTAATAATTCTACAAATTGAAATTCTGCTACAGGGTATAGATGTGTGGTATTTACTGAATTCTTTGTTCATTGGTGGCTGGGGTCTGTAAATTTATTTGCTAAACTTTCAATGGTTATTAAGTACGAAGTTTGTTTAATTTATGGAGAAATTGGAGTTCTCACCTTCAAACAGGTTCTCATTAGAAGGAATGATGTCTCTAATTTGAACAACAACTTGTGTTAGCTCCGCCCATAATTTTTTTACATGCATTATCTCTTTGTTTTGTCACATTTTTAATATTTTCAGTTAACTACAGGTCATTGGGAAAAGGGCTGATGTAGTCTAATGTTAGATTTTGGTCAACATCATTATTGAAATCATATATTCTGAAATATTAATAATATGTTTGCATTTCATGTTTTCCTACCGTACACTCCAAATACACAGTGTTTTGAGGGACACCACTATTTTCTTCTCAAGCATTTTGTCTCCATCTCCTAATACTGAAAGCCATTTTGAGAATTTATAAGTAAAGAAAATCTGACCATACTTTAGGACTTGTTCTGTGTTTATTTATTTATTTACTGATGTGTATGTTTCCTATAGTACTGCACTGCAGAAGGGTCCAGAGATACCTGAGTCTATCAGTATTGCCTTATAAATTAACACAGGAAAAGGCATGTTTGAAGCTATAGGCTATAACTGTATGTTATCTACATTTGTCATGTGCCATAATATTCAAAACTGCCTCATAGGACACATGATTATAGTAATCTTATGCTAACCACAGTTTCTGTAATGTCCTGTTTAATTTTCTGTAATGTCCTGTTTAATTTTCTGTAATGTCCTGTTTAATCTTCCCTCTCAGTAAATCTAATGGTACTGTTCTAAAATTTAAATGTCAGGTTTGGCTTTCCTACAGAAGTATTAAAATGAAGTACATAGTGTCTCAAAACCAGTGCAATCTATGTGGCTTATTTTACCAAAGCATACACTTATAAAACATACTAAAAAATTCTTATCTGTCAAACTCATGTGTTACTATTCATTTTCACAGTGGCTAAAACCAGACATGGGGCTTATTTATGTATTCTTTTGGTAACCTGACAAGAGGACTGATTGCACTGAATCATTTTTAGCCATAACTCACAAAAAACTAGAACACAATGCATAAGTAAATAACTTTACCTAACAGAATCCAATAAGTCATGTACATGTATTATGTTAAGTACAAGGATATGAACATCTGTTTACATCCTGTAGATTCTTCAGCCGCAGTGCTATGAATCCATATTGCTGTCTGTCAATAATCATTCTCAAAATGAGTCCCATCATGAATACTTTTGTGTATTTCAGTGAGATTACCTGTTGTAGTTAACACACCTTACATGTAAGCATACCTTAGCTGTAATATTAAAATCTCGATGGCTTAAACATGTATTTGTACAGCTGCACACAGAAGATCAAAAACCGCAATTACTTGGTGAAGAAGCAGATACATGGAGAGAAGTAAATAGCTGTGTAAAGAGCTCTAACATGCACCATTTTCAGATATGAACATCCATTAAAATAATTGACCAGTAAATGTTATACTATTTATTTGCCTGCATAAGCTTACTTATTTTATAATGTAAGAGAAAATGAATCGAATGTCATTTGTAGCTTTATGGATCCCGGTCACACAGGATACACAGAGGGAGGTGGAAAGACAAGCAGTAGACTTAAAGGTTCTTTAAATATCACTGTGCATGTTCTAGAAATAGCATGCATTATTCATTATCTGGCCTGTAGTATACTGCACCTAAATGCAGATATCTGACCTTTCCACATGGTGAATGCAAATAAGTATGGCACACCTCATTGAAACACTTCTCATCTACAGTGCAGGATATTGTTGTAGGCTATATCTAAAGAAATTGCATTTGTCTTACAAAGAAGTGACCTAGGTTATGACCTTCCCAGGCAGAGCACCTGAAATGGAAGTCAGCTCTCATGCAGACTTGAGCTACAAGGAAAGAGTGGCATAGGGTAGGATTCAATAAAAATAAGCAATGCTAGTCTGATGTCAGCCATATGCTGTAAAAAAACACATCTTCTCTGTTCTCCTTAGAACTTGTGTCCTCCACGGCCTTATTCTTAGGCCCATTCCTTTTTCGTCAACACTCTCCCTGCTTTCCTTTCACTCCTTCACCTGGTCCTTTATGCTTATGACTTGCTGCTGCTTAGATGTGACAAAAAATGTTATGACTTATAAACCAAAACTCAAGCTTTGTCAAGGGTAATAGCAATGTCAGAATCATTACTTCAAAAAGAAAAACAGTATCCTTTTAGACAAAAAGGTTTCATTTCTTTACCTTCAACATTTCTAAAGCCTTCTCACCTTATAAACCCATAAAAAAATAACACCTTTATATCAGAATTGAAATACACAGTTTAACATAGCTCTCGGTAGCTCAAACAGCACCTTCCTCTACATATAACTCTGAATAAAATATTTCACTTCATTGTTCTTGTTGAATCATGTATTCACCGTTGTTTCCTTTTGAACTCCAATAATATCATTGAAAGTTTCACTTTGATTTATTTATTTATTTATTTTGAATTTGTTAGCTGGGGTAGAGTACTGATCCCATTGGACCTGTTTCAGTCTCAGCATGAAATAAACACAACAGATACATGGCATTATATACAGAATGAATGACAAACTGCAACATTTACATATATTCTATACAATGTGAATATCAGAGCTGGCTTGAGGGTATAAAGGCGATAGATACATGACAACATATACAGAATCACTGACAAAACACAATATACACATGCATTTTGTACAAAATAGATATCACAGCTACCATGCTGAAAAAAATCACAAAGGAAAGCAGAGTCATTATAGTAAGGTATGTAGCAGGAAGAAGGCTAGGAAGGAACAAATTAAGTTATACGACCAGAGAGATAGCATTTGCATTTTCCTAGAGTTTCTGATAGGAAAATGGGGTGTGAGGAATGATGTCTAACATAAGAAGGGAGAAATTTCCACAGTTTTGAACCAAAGACTGAGAAAACATGGTCTGTACGGTGAAGCCTAGTTTATCGGGTTTGGAAGAGAGGACCTTAAAGGTTATGGTTTCTAAGGTTGTATGTTGGTACATCTCAGAATAGTCAGGAAGCTAGTAGGGGGAAGGTCTCATTCTTGATAACTTTAAAAAGATGAGATGTGAATAGAAAGTCAGCATGGGTGGGGCAGTGGTGCAGTGATGCAGCAGTTAGGATTGTCACCTCACAGCAAGATATTCTCTGGTTCGATTCTTGGCTGGGGTTCAGGAACAACTGTAGACATAGCCTCAAACCAAGAACCAACACAGGAACAAACGAGCCAGCCACACCAAAGATAAGATAGACCAGTTTAATGCACACAGTTAAGTGCTTTCATCAAAGTAGATCCAAAAGACTTCTTCAGAACAAAGTAACACAATCCTGTACAACATTTAAATATCCCTCCCAAAAGTCACATGTTCAAATTAGCCAGTAAAAAACACTACGTCATTAAATATAAAAAGACCGCAGCTTTAAAACACTTAAAATGGAAATGCTTTCATTAAGCCCAGGAAAAACACATGCATTGAGCTTAATTTGCCACTTCAATTCCTTTAGTTCTAGTACATCATTCCAGGGACCCCCCCCCCAATGTCCCTGGTAGCATGGTCAATGACTACAAACCCAAATTCATGGTTAGGGTCCTCAGATGCATGTTTTGCCAAGGCATTGTTCATGTTACCCTTCCTAATGTCAAGAGAGTGTTCATAAACATGTTCCTTGAACTTCCGCTGTGTCTTTCCAACATAAAAACAGTTACAGTTTTTACACAGGCATGGTAAACAATGTCCTTGGTGTTACAATTACTAAAAAATGCATATGAATCACTATTCCATTTACATAAACTTTATTGAGTCCAATCAAATACCTGCAGTGGTTACAAAACCCACATTTGTGGGTACCTTTCCTCCTAACAGAGACAAAGTTTTTGCCCTGGGGGGTTGCTCCCAGAATTTCTTTGAAACATCTCCCTCTTTTGCAAACCATCCTCACCCCCTCTTTATGTATAACTTGTAACTCTTTGTATACTGAAAAAATGTGCCAGTATGTACTCAAAGTTTTATAAATTTGTGGACACTCAGGGGTGTATGTGGTAATGAAAGATACATAAGGGGAATTATTTACCACTGCATTAGTCACCCTTGAAAAAACATGTGTACTAGTCTCTTGGTCAGACAATAATGGAGTATAAAACCCCCTAACTCTTTTGTTTTGTATCTCAGAATAAACTGCTTCTACTAGAGCCTTTGGATACCCACTAGATAAAAACATGTCAGAAAGTGTGTTAGCTTCCCTTAAAAAGGTGTCATCCTCAGAAGTCATCCTGGTAAGGCGAACAAACTGAGCCTTTACCAAGCCTTTCTTCTGATATAACGGATGGCAGCTATCAAAGTGCAAGTAATAGTTTGAAAAAGTAGGTTTTCTGTGAATTTGGCTTACAAATCTTTTCCTGACAATGTCCTTAGAAAGATGGACATCTAAGTAACAAATGTCATTTTTACCCCATGTGGCACTAAACTTCAAAAAGGAGGTGGTTTGGTAAAGATACTCAGTGAAGTGTTGAAGTTCAACCTCAGATTCCTTCCAAAAAATAATAATGTCATCCATAAACCTGAGATAAAAACTCCAAGGGGGGGAGGACCCAAAAGAATTTAAAATGTATTTAGTCTCCCATATTAACATAACAATGTTTGCAAAAATGGGTGCTCAAGCAGCCTCCATTGCCACCCCTTTCCTTTGAAGATACTAATATCCGTCTATGTACACAAAATTGTTTTTTAAAACAAGTTTCATCATCAAGTCCAAGGTTTTTATCTCATTGTTACAAAAAATTCCCTTTTCCACGAAGAATTTATTAAACCAATCAAGCCCTGTCTCATGGGGAATAACATTGAACAGATTGTTAGCATCAATGGTACAGAAAATCAAGTTGTCATCATAACAAACCTCAGACATTTTACTTTAAAAATCCCATGAATCCTTACAGATGTGTGAATATCCCTCTAAAACATTTTTTAGTCTGACATCAACATGCTTTGCCAAGGGATGAGTTTTGGACCTAGAAGCATTAACAATAGGTCTTAACGGAGGGTCACACAAATCCTTATGGATCTTGCGAAGTCCAAATATAGAATGAACAACAGGAAATTTAACCACAAGCAGGGACCACAGGCCATGGTCAATCTGGCCCTGGTCTAACATATACTGGAGTAACCAATCTATTCTAGAATAAGCAATGTTAACCATATTGAGTGAGGTTTCATCATAAAAATTACTCTCACTTAAGTGCAAAAACATTTTGTTAAGGTAGTCCTCAACATTCATCACTACAACCCCCCCTCCCTTGTCGGGTTTCATAACCCGCATAGTTTTGTTAAAGCAAGGTTGTTTTAAAAGTTCATTTTCAGCCCCTGTGAGGTTGTTAAACTTTTTAGTGTGAACCTTGGATAGCAGGTTCCTAAAATCAAACTCACACAATTTCTCAAAGGCTATTAAGGGCAAGGGAAGAGGCGGGTTGAACAGACTCCTCCGTTTAAGTATTTGACCAACATTCAAACCTTCAGTATCATTAAATAAAAGTTTAAAGTTCAGTTTTTGAACAAACAATTTTAAGTCAATGATAAGGCTCTCGATTTGACTGTGGATGGTGGTAGGTATAAAATTGAAGCCTCTACAAAGCAAATCAGCCATGGCTGTTTCAAAGTTCAGACAAGAATAATTAAAAATAGTAAAGTCACCTCGCAAATTTCGAATTGTATCAACATCACCAAAATTCATGAGACAGGTTCCACTTACATTTCCAAAGTCATGCAAGCTGGAATCTAGTTCCTGTTTGTTTTGTCCCAATGCTGATAGTGGTGAGCCCCATTCTGATGGTGTTCTCCCCACGAGGAGCCCTGTTGGTAATTCTGTCTGTTCTTGATCCTCTCCGATTGCCTGGGAGGATCCGGGCCTAAAGGGGCTGGCCCTTCAACTTCTTTATCATCGTCATGGTAATTGGAAGTAGTAGCTGCTTCCTGATGTGAAACCAAGTTACGGGGTGGTTCAGGGTAGGCCAAACCATTGCAGTAATCAAGCCAGTCTCGTTCAAATTTCCTTTCCTTTCTTTACAGTGTTCTTTATAGGAGTCTTTAAACTTGTTGAAAGACAAAATGTTAAAAATCAGAAAACTGCAAGTGGAAAATGAATATTTCAAAGAAAGCATTAAAGTAAATAGGATACTGAAGGGCCTTCAACACTGGAAATACCCTAACGATTTGATACTTAATCCTCCTTTACACACTAAATTGATTCAGTTGTTTGACCACCAGGGTTGTGAACTCCTGGAGGTCCTCATTAAGCATGACCAGAAAACCATTGACGGCTTACTGCAGGAAGCAATGGAACTTGAGAGGGGAATTCAAAACAACTTATTTGACCAACAAAGGGAAAACTACACTAACATTTTTTATAGTATTGACAAAAATTATTTTGGAGGTACAGAGGAGGAAGGAAAGGAAATTTGAATGTGACCGGCTTGATTACTGAATGGTTTGGCCTACCCTAAAACCCCCCACCCCCATAACTTGGTTTCA
The DNA here is from genome assembly GCF_019279795.1 of Protopterus annectens. Lineage (NCBI taxonomy): Eukaryota > Metazoa > Chordata > Ceratodontiformes > Protopteridae > Protopterus > Protopterus annectens. Next base: position 892,166,991 of record NC_056746.1, read on the forward strand.
CCTCAGGAAGCAGCTACTACTTCCAATTACCATGACGACAATCAAAAAGTTGTAGGGCCAGCCCCTTTAGGCCTGGATCCTCCCAGATGATCAGAGAGGATCAAGAACAGACAGAATTACCACAGGGCTCCTCGTGGGGAGAACACCATCAGAATGGGGCTCACCACTATCAGCGTTGGAATAAAACGAACAAGAACTAGATTCCAGCTTGTATAACTTCGGAAATGTAAGGGGAACCTGTCTCATGAATTCTGATGATGTTGATACAAATCAAAATTCGTGAGGTGACTTTACTATTTTAAATTATTCTTGTCTGACTTTGAAACCGCCATGGCCGATTTGCTTTGTAGAGGCTTCAATTTTGTACCTACCACACACAGTCAAAACGAGATCCTTATCATTGACTTAAAATCGTTTGTTTGAAAACTGAACTTTAAACTTTTATTTAATGATACTGAAGGTTTGAATGTTGGTCAAATACTTAGAAGGAGTAGTCTGTTCAACCCGCCTCTTCCCTTGCCCTTAATAGCCTTTGAGAAATTGTGTGAGTTTGATTTTAGGAACCTGCTATTCAAAGTTCACACTAAAAAGTTTAACAACCTCACAGGGGCTGAAAATGAACTTTTAAAACAACTTTGCTCTAACAAAACTATTCGGGTTATGAAACCCGACAAGGGAGGGGGGGTTGTAGTGATGAATGTTGAGGACTACCTTAACAAAATGTTTTTGCACTTAAGTGAGAGTAATTTTTATGAAGAAACCTCACTCAATATGGTTAACATTGCTTATTCTAGAATAGATTGGTTACTCCAGTATATGTTAGACCAGGGCCAGATTGACCATGGCCTGTGGTCCCTGCTTGTGGTTAAATTTCCTGTTGTTCCTTCTATATTTGGACTTCCCAAGATCCATAAAGATTTGTGTGACCCTCCGTTAAGACCTATTGTTAATACTTCTAGGTCAAAAACTCATCCCTTGGCAAGGTATGTTGATGTCAGACTAAAAATTGTTTTAGAGGGATATTCACACATCTGTAAGGATTTGTGGGATTTTTTAAGTAAGGTGTCTGAGGTTTGTTTTGATGACAACTTGATTTTCTGTACCATTGATGTTAACAATCTGTTTAATGTTATTCCCCATGAGACAGGGCTTGATTGTTTTAATGAATTCTTCGTGGAAAAGGGAATTTTTTGTAACAATGAGATAAACACCTTGGACTTGATGATGGAACTTGTTTTAAAAAACAATATTGTGTACATAGACCAACATTACTATCTTCAAAGGAAAGGGGTGGCACTGAGGGCCGCTTGTGCCCCCATTTTTGCCAACATTGTTATGTTAATATGGGAGACTAAATACATTTTAAATTCTTTTGCATCCTCCCCCCCTTGGAGTTTTTACCTCAGGTTTCTGGATGACATTATTATTTTTTGGAAGGAATCTGAGGTTGAACTACAACACTTCACTGAGTATCTTTACCAAACCACCTCCTTTTTGAAGTTTAGTGCCACATGGGGTAAAAATGACATTTGTTACTTAGATGTCCATCTTCCTAAGGACATTGTGAGGAAAAGATTTGTAAGCCAAATTCACAGAAAACCTACTTTTTCAAACTGTTACTTGCACTTTGATAGCTGCCATCTGTTACATCAGAAGAAAGGCTTGATAAAGGCTCAGTTTGTTCGCTTTACCAGGATGACTTCTGAGGATGACACTTTTTTTAAGGGCAGCTAACACACTTTCTGGCATGTTTTTATCTATAGGGTATCTGAAGGCTTTGGTAGAGGCAGTTTATTCTGAGGTACAAAACAAAAGATTAGGGGTTTTTATACTCCATTATTGTCTGACCAAGAGACTAGTACACATGTTTTTTCGAGGGTGACTAATGCAGTGGTAAATAAGTCCCCTTATGTATCTTTCATTACCACATACACCCCTGAGTGTCCACAAATTTATAAAACTTTGAGTACATACTGGCACACTTTTTCAGTATACAAAGAGTTACAAGGGATACATAAAGAGGGGGTGAGGATGGTTTACAAAAGAGGTAGATGTTTCAAAGAAATTCTGGAAGCACCCCCCCCCAGGACAACAACTTTGTCTCTGTTAGGAGGAAAGGTACCCACAAATAGGTTCATAGTAAATAGGTTCATACTAAGCTAACTGCCCTTGCGAGCCATTTTAAGCCTAGCCAATTATCCCTTGTGAGACTCAAATCCTGCACCTTGTGTTTGTAAGGCAAACACCTTAACCATTAGGCCACCCTCCCAACCCCATGTGGGTTTTGTAACCACTGCAGGTATTTGATTGAACTTGATAAAGTTTATGTAAATGGAATAGTGATTCATATGCATTTTTTTAGTAATTGTAACACCAAGGACATTGTTTACATTGCCTGTGTAAAAACTGTAACTGTTTTTATGTTGGAAAGACACAGCGGAAGTTCAAGGAATGTGTTTATGAACACTCTCTTGACATTAGGAAGGGTAACATGAACAATGCCTCGGCAAAACATGTATCTGAGAACCCTAACCAAGAATTTGGGTTTGTAGCCATTGACCATGCTACCAGGGGCATCGGGGGGGGGGTCCCTGGAATGATGTACTAGAACTAAAGGAATTGAAGTGGCAAATTAAGCTCAATGCATGTGTTTTTCCTGGGCTTAATGAAAGCATTTCCATTTTAAGTGTTTTAAAGTTGTGGTCTTTTTATTTAATGACGTAGTGTTTTTTACTGGCTAATTTGAACATGTGACTTTTGGGAGGGATATTTAAATGTTGTAGAGGATTGTGTTACTTTGTTCTGAAGAAGTCTTTTGGATCTACTTTGACAAAAACACTTAACTGTGTGCATTAAACTGGTCTATCTTATCTTTGGTGTGGCTGGCTCGTTTGTTCCTGTGTTGGTTCTTGGCTGGGGTGCCTTCTGTGCAGAGCCTGCAGGTCCTCCCTGCATCTGCATGGGCTTCCTGTGGGTACTCTGGTTTCCTCCCACATTCTAAAGACATGCTTCTGGAGAATTTCTCCCCAGGTCTCGACTGAAAATGGGCTCTGTCCCAGCTGGACTTTCCCAGTAAACAGATGTTAAATAAATAAAAATGTTATTTCACTGGTAGCTACTTAACATTTTCAGTGGCTTTGTAGTAGTGTTCATTTCTTAGGGAGAGAGTGATGAATCTGCACATGGCATCTGAGATGGATTGAATGGAGGAAGCATTTCTTTTACAGGCTGCAGAAATCAGAAATAACTATTATTCTGATAATAATAATAAAATAATAATAGTAATAATAATAACTAACTATTAATAATTTACTACATTTAGACTTTTGCTCTCCTCCCACCCATAAGTTTGCAATTACAGCTCATCACTTCCTGTTAAGGGTATGTCAGTCAGGTGCATTTCTTCTGTGTAGACCACCTTTCACTTTTACCACTGAGGAACAAACCTTCCACAAAATGATACCAGCTGTCTGGAATGGCTGAATGACAGACCAGCACACAAGTGTTTGCCATTTAAAAGTATCAACAGTGATGTGCAATGTATAGCCATCCCAGTGAAAATTAAAAAAATTGCTGTAAAATGTTTGAAGCATTTTTTCATGGAGAGATTGTACCCCAAACAATGAGTAGAACCCCACAGACTTATAGCTTTTATATGTCACCTATGACCTCACTGTACCTTACAGTACGGGGAATTCTGTGAGATAATTTAACCTTGGAGTCAGTATATCTTCAAACCTACATGCACATTAGTGTTTACATTCTTGTGTATTGAACATGTGTGTGCTTATCTTCTGTCTTTATTTTAGACAGCATTACAGAACGATCCCTTTGAATCTCCTTGGAATATCTATTTTCTTGGCACAAGTGAACCTCTCCTCTTCCCTTCTATTATAATTCACTATTAATGAGACTTACATTTCTTAAATCTGAAATTTACTGTTGCTGCTGTTCTAAAATTGTATTAACAGGAATAATAGCTGAAATTCTATTTTATTTTATTATACAAGTTGACAAATATTGTAAAATTTCCAGTTTGCCTCTTGCTTTATTTGCAGCTTTCTTGTTTGTTAATTGTATTGTCCCCCTCGTCTTCATTGAAAAGGATCTTAAGACTAGCCCATGCATACACTGAAAAAATAATAAATAAAATGAATTACAGACATGGATATTCAAACACAGTTTTCCCTGTACTGTAACTTGGGGCCAGAATGCATGCCTGACTTTCTCCATTTATCTTTTTGAGGGCCATATACTGATTTCAAAGCCCATGAGGGAAACAGTGGCCTAATGAATATGGGTAGCCATACTTCTCCCCTAATATATAATATGGAGCATGTTGTCGAAGCAGTATATTCAGGTCTGTCAGGCACTATATTCTGCAATGAAAAAAAAACAGAAGTAAAATATTCTAAGAGCTTTGCACTAATTATAAGCAATACAGCAACATCAGCACAGTTCACTTATAGCAATAAGGAATATCGGCAGCAGGTGGAAACTTATTTCTGACACAAGATTACTTTCTTGCCACATTTTTCATGTTATGACAGCTATATTGTCTGATCGAAAGTGAGCACTTTGTTGTATTTTAAGTGTCTGTGCCAAAGTTTGGTAAACAGTCAAGGAAGGAATAACTGAGGCATTAGGTGAACACTGAAGGTTAAGAGAAGATGAATCAAAGTAGATAAGATGATCCCCAAAGCCTTGTAGGAATATAACATTGCAATAGAGCATTTTCACCATGTTCAACAGTAACTCTTAGAACTACTCCTGTCTGGCATCGTGGGACTCTGAGCTGGAGGTTGAAAGGAATAGCAATCAGCTTCTTGTAAATGACAGCTTTGCAAATAAAATTCTTTCCCCTCTGCTGACTTCTAAGAGTGCATTGGATTCATTAACATTAATGAGATTTAGCTCTGGTTGACAACACTTTCAATGAGAAATGCAAATTCCTTTGTGATCAGATATTCGTATGGAGACCGCTGTTTGTCATTTCCCAAACTAATCAGCATATATTGCAGCTTATAAGAAGATGACTTAAAAAAAGTTAGTGGTGAAGGTATTGCTTTTGATACGCAACTGTCTATGTATTCTGTCGTTTGTGCCTATAGCTGTCCCTTTGGAAAAAAATGTTATGTTGCTGCCTTTGAAACCCTTTTGTCAATGGTATTTTGTGTTCACATTATAACAACATTCCAAAAAAAAAAAAAATCCCAACAAGAAGGCAATGCATTCAGTTTGTCACTGTAGATAGTAAAACTGAGGTGCACCTTTCCATGTATCACTCTTGCTGTTTTGTATTTGCACCCTTGAACATTGCAGAAGAATTGACAACAGTTTCCACTGTGATTGGTTTGTCTGCATCCTGGTACAAATGGGCCAAGGTTCTGAGAAGCTCCATATATAGCTGGCATCACTGCAAACCATATCATCACAAACTAATGCCCAGCAAATACACTGCCAGTTCACAGGCACCCATCAGCACACTGATATTGCAAAACAACTACGGCAAGAAAAACTTTTGCTGAATGATTTTCAGGAAACTCTTATCCTCCTGTGAAGGATGTGTTCATATGTGCCTCAGCTAGCCCCTTTCCTATCCAAAGGAGACCAACTAAGAATGCACACAAGGACTTTACTAATGGAACTAGTAATCTGTCTATACTGCTGTGCACTTTACCCTCAGTGCTGGCTAAACTCAAAGATATATGTCACAATTTGTATTTAGTAGCACTTAAGACGACAAATAAAAAATGTATGCCAGTTTCATCTATACATCCTTTCACTTGTTTTGCACACATCTGTGTGCCACCCTAGCAGTACATGTATTGCCCTTTAGCTTAATCTGGACTACTGCCCACCACTAGCCAACTGTTTATTAATTTGACAAAGTATCAATCAATTTACATCTTCAGACATTAGTGGGATCATCCATCAAAGACCAAACTTGTCTTAACTACTTGAAAAAGTCCTTCTCCAAAGTAGTGACAGCTAAGTAGAACCTCTTACCATCTCCTATCAGGAGTGACAGTAACTATCCGATAGTCGGCAGCAGCCTGATGAGCCATCTGACTAGCACCTATGACCCTGGCTGCTAGTGAAGTAGCCTGATGAGCCCCTGACTAGTACCTGAGACTGCTGGCTGCCAGTGTTTTTACAGATACAGATTATAAATCTTTACATTGTTAAATCAGCTTAGCTTAGAACCTAGTAACCAGCTCCATGCAATAAGGTTGGATTATTTTAATACTGTGTTTTATACTCTACTTCAGCAGTATATACTTCCACTTTAAATACTCTGTTTGAGTTCTCTTGGAATGTTATCTTGTTTCATGATTCCTACAGTTTCTTGAATGTAATCCCTAGATTCATTTTGTAATCTTTTATTCAGACCAGTCCACTTACCTAGGTGACAAACATGTAAATACAAATAAAAAATATGTTGCCCAACAACAACAGACCTTTAGGCTTGAGGATCAACAATAACACACTGCCAGGCACAAGCTCCAGAGGTAACACACCATGCAGCAAATGGCCAAATAACAAAACACAGTGAGGCAAAATGCCAGCGGTAACACAATGAGGTGTCAGGTTAGGAAATAATGCACTATGAAACATAGGGCCAAACAATAACATACAATGAGACAAAATGGCTAGCAGTAACACAGTGAGGTCTAAAGTTAGCATAGGGCCAAATGTTAACACACACTAAGACAAAATACCCAGCAGTAACCTAGTAAGGTCTAAAGCTAGGAAGTGATGCACTGAGAAGTATGGGGCCAAGCAGTAAGACACAGTGAGACAAATGCCCAGTAGTAACACAGTGAGATCTAAGGCTAGGAAGTAATGCACTGTGAAACATGGGGCCAAACAATAGCATGCAATGAGATATGATGACTATCAGTAACACCGTGAGATCCATCCAGTGTCTAAGAGTAACATGCTGTGAAGCATGAGGTGAAAAGTAGCATACAATGAGACAATATCCCTTGCCTGGTAGTAACACAGTCAGGTACAATGCCAGGAAATAATGCACTGTGAATCATGAAGCCAAATGATAATGCAATGTGGGATAAGATGCAGCTCAGTAATGTATACAGAGGTCTATGACTAGAAAATGATGCTTTGTGAACCATGAAACCAAACAATAATACACAGTGGGATAAGATGCCAATCTGTAATATATACTGAGGTCCATGACCAGTAAGTAATGCATTGTGAAGCATGTAGTCAATCAGTACTGAACAGTGAGACAAGATGGCCAACTTTCAAACAGATAGCAGAGAGAGAGAAACTCAAACAGGATCTAGGAAAAGTGGTATTGTCAGAACTGTCACAACTAGGCATGGATTCTATTGGCCCACATGACCATTGCCTTGAACACTGATGGGAATTCCATATACAGATTTCACTACAAGATTAGAAGTAACTATAGCTCTGGCTGAGTGAGTTATAGGCACAGAAAGCAGAGGTATATTTTATTTTTGGAACAGAATTTAATACATTTGTGACACCCCTGCACTAGTCCAGTAATCAAGGAGCCTCAATGCTCACCACTGATAACAGTGAGGGATGTACACAATGGGAGGATTACAAGTACACACACAGTAAAGTGCAATTCCCCTTAAGAGCACACAGAGATTGCAGTCAGTCTGGGGCTGGTTTCTCCCTCTTTCTCCAGATCCCCAATAAAACTCCCCACTGGCACAGCTATAGGGTTAGTATCTCAGCTGAGTTGCCAAGCTAAGACCTCCAGCACCCTCTCTATCCAACCAGTGCTTAATGTCCCTGCCCAAGTAGATGACACACACACACTTTGAGATTTGATTGATATACAAACACACACATACACACACACACACGCACACACACACACACACACACACACACACACACACCTGGGAAAGGGTGGCACAGGTTTACTAGCTATGCCCCCTTCTGCCCAGACTATAAGGTAGTACCAGCTGCCACCAGCCACACTTACTTATCAGCTACTATAAGGCCCTTACAAAGGGTGCCCAATCAGGAGTGGCCCAAGGTAAACTGGTGCCCTAGGCAAAAGGGCTTCATGGCACCCCCCACCATACTATCTGCTGCCCCATCCTAGTCTACATACACCAGATTAATACTGGAAAAGTGCCCCTACTAGACCAGCGCCCTAGGCGGCCACCTAGTTGGCCTATGCCTAAGGCCAGCTATGTGCCCAATCCTACTGTGTAATGTTACTATTAATCCAAATGGTAGTCTGACCAAGAAAAGCTATTTAGGAGTGGCCTGTACAGTGTCACCAAATACATATGCAAGTACTTTAAGAGCTTACATATGTCTCACAAATATCAGTCACAGAGATAGGTTTAAATATATTTAATAATAAATAATAAAAGAAAAAGACAATAATCAGAAAACAAACACAGTTACTTCAGAGTTCTAAACCACAGGAAATATTTTAAAACAACATTGCAGGACACTCTCAAATAAATACAGAAACATCTAAACTAATCTTTACTATATTCCTATCTATATCTAAGAGAGATACTATGCCCTAAGTTTTACTTATAGACAACATGCAGGCAGAAGTGCTGAGTGGATGTTTCTAGGTCCAAGACAAGATATTAAATGCCCAGTCTCGTTGTGAGAGAGTTCTTAAATTAATAATAAACATTACTGCTGGGTTAGATTGGATGACATCACTCTTTGTCACCTGACTTCAGTTCCCAGGCTAAATAGATACTAACAGAATTTTAACATCTCTGTGTGAGAAGTACATATCTCTCAGAAGTTTGCAGAACATGGAAGTTGTTAAAGAATAAAATGCTTTTACATTTGAGACCTAGTAATTATTTCCGTTTCAAGACAATATAAAAATGTCTAGCTCTAGACATTGTGCCTGCTACTGAACTGAAACTGAGAGATAACACACTTGTAAAATACTTTAATTTCAACTACTTTTCTTGAAGTTTTGCAAGTTAACTCTGTATGTTCCGGCTTCTACTATTAAAACATACAAATGTATGCCCAGCTGTATAGTTTATATACATTTCTGTTATTTTCCAGTAGGATACACTGTGGACACATCCTTGAAGCTAAGCACTGTACAAACCCTGTTCAACACACACTTTGGCACCAGTAGTTTAATATACACATATATAGTTCTCTTACATTTGTAAGACAAGCATATGAATCATATTAATATTCACAAATGACACATGATTATTTACAAAATTCCAGATAGCTGACAGTGTCACAGCACTTAAGATGATTACTATTCTCAGATTCTTCTTTTTATTGAGAAACACTGCCAAATATTCTATGGAAAAGCAAGAAGTAAAACAACCTGCCCTGAAATTTCTTCAAAGAAAAAGAAGATTAAGGGTGCCATGGGAAATGCTGAACACACTTTGGAGAGTTGAGAGGAAGACTAGCGGACACTTGGTTTTCTGGATTTCCAAATATGTAACTTCTGTATAACAGGGACAATAAACTGTACATATTATGAAGAAATGTTAATGAGTGAGTCCAGATGGAAGAGACTGGGAAAGGCATATAACTCCAAGAATGGAAAAGGAAGAGGGCGAAGAATTTGACAAGCATCGCTTTGAAGAAACTATGGTTAAACCACTCACAGAAAACAATAAGATACTGTAGCATTTGGCGAGTGAGTTAAAAAACCCCCCAAAAAACCCCAGAGAAACAGGGTTTGTGTTATAATCTCAATGAGGTGTATATTGAAGTTATGGAAGTAGCTTAGCCATTCAGAATGATATGACTTCCTGTGTTTAACTCATTGATGTTATACTTGTATGACCTGTATACACCACCTCCCTTTTTGAGCTATAAAATACACATGTACTATATACATATAAGGTGGCATATAGTATGTTACGCTTGTCGATTAAACATTAACTGCACACTGTGTATGTGCATCTGGGCAAAAGTGGGGATTTAGACTACGCTATTAGACTATAAAAGGAACTAGTCCATTAATGAAACTGGAGACACCATGTAGTCAGACAGAGTAAGTGAAGGTCTGGGTGAGCCCTGTTGTCTAAGTGGGTTAAGAGGACTCAGAAGGGTCTCAGAAAAAGATGCTTCTCCAGAAGATAAGGCAAAGCAGAGAGAACCAAACATCTTTAAGCTAATATGGGTCTCTGAGAATGATTTTTGGGCTTGCTCAACTTAGCCGTCTAAATGAATTTTGGAATAAATAGAAATGTGAAAGAGTGTAAAGGAGTCCTGTGGACCATTGCTGGATGAAAGCATCTTTTGGATATTCCTACAAAGAAAGTATTGGGGGGAAAATTTGCTGCATTTGCCATTATATAGGGAAGGAAAAAGGTTGCTGCAAGTCTTTCACAGCTTTGGAAAATCTTCTGTGCCACCAACTAACTGAGGGGATCATTCATGTAACATCAGAAAGCAGTGCCTTTGTCTGTTTTACAGGGAACTAACATCTCAAGGAATGTGTTTGGCTATCATAAACAATTCCCCTACACTATTGCTGTACACCATTCCTATGAACCATTCCCGTACACTCTGCCTCTTGACAAAAAGGTAGGAATGAGTTCTTCATCTCAAATAAGAATTGCAAGTGTTGAAACCTTTACATGCTGTGTCATACTAACAGTCAGCTGTGACTAATGAACTTTTAATGGAGCAGAATAATTGTCATTTTTTTTCTGACATTTGGAACCATACAAATAGTTACTGCCATGAGTTCCAAGGCTTTCTGGGAAAAGTGAGGTAGGAAAATGAGGGAGACTGAGTAATCTGAAATACACATCTTGTATAGTAAAAATTCTCTCTTTAGGAATATGTGCTTTGTCTTGCAGGATAGAGTGCCCAATATGCACCCAGTAAATGTGAGCAGCCGAAAGGGTTCCATATGGTACTTCATGGGTGCTCATTGTGAATCTCAAGGACTTCAGAAGACTCAGAATAAACTCCCAGGATTGTTTCCTGTTTAAGAGAGTACCAGCCAGTCATCTAGGTATGGGAACACATTTTTCCTTTGCAATCTCCAGTTTGCTGCATTACAGTCATTCATAAGGTGACTATCCCAATAAGACTGAATGTAAGCATCTGGAGGTGATACTGACTGGTTCCTATCCAGGAGTACAGAAACCTTCCAGGTTCTTAGCAATCCTTATATTGAAGATTCTGTCTCATCAAGACGTTTGCGTGTGCTTTAATCACTCTAACATGCATGGGGAAATGCAGGTTATGTGCTCAGTTATTGAGTCATGGGACTACTAGAAGCTTGGAAGGTTGAATACAAAGCATTTGGACATGAAAAGTATGTTAAACTACATTTATAGTACTGCATTTATCTTACCTTTTAAATCAGGTTTGTGTGTTGTTTTTGCTCTTTATCTGAAGTTAAAGTTATTAATTTAAGGCATTTTTAGTCTGCAGTCCTTTTTGGTTTCTGTGCTGGGCCTAGGTATTCTGATTGGGCCATCATTACATAGCATTTTTTACTGGCTCTCTTCTGAATGCAGTTCCCCACCCATCCTATTCGAGATGGGCTAAACTTGGAGACTTTTGAGCTGCCTGCTTCTACTGTATATCTGGCCTTGGAAGCCCCTCCCAGTCTCATCTTCTGTATACTTGACCCTAGAAGCTCCACCCAGTCTTATCTTCTCTGCTCATCCCAGAAGAAACTAGGAAGGCCCTACCTTAGGATGTTAATATACTTTGAAATTGCCTTAAAGCATGTGTGTGTGCTCTTCATTGCTGGCTTGGTTGCCTTTGAATCGCACTGCAATTACTTGTAGCTAATTGTTAGATTTGTTTCTGATACCTTTTCACTTGTGACTAACTAAAGTGTGTTTTTACATTAAGTAGGCTGACACTACAGTTCTAGTGGGAGTAGAAAGGTAGCTTGGTCTATCCAAGTTGGGAAACACACAAGGGGGCTTAAAAGGGACAATTACTCGTTGAAGCTAGTTGGTACCTATTCACTTTTGGCTAACCAAAGTGTGTTTTGGCATTAAGAAGAATGGAACTGCTATTCTACTGGCAGTAGTAGAGTAGTCTGGTTAGTCATAGTTGGGAAACATGCAGGGAGGCTTAGAGTGAGATTGTTTCATCAGCCAGAGGTCTTTTTACAGACTTATTTGTACAGTGTTACTCTGCACCTGTGAGCTATGTTTATTGCACTTTTACATCAAGAAGTTCCAGGACCATCCATCATTGGCAGAAGGTGTTGACCTGGTCTCTCTGAGTTGGGAAACATTCCAGGGAGCTCAAAGTGTAGTTGTTTATTGGCCAGAGGGTACAGGAGTCAGTTTTCATTTTTTTTCCTGTCTGCTATAAATTGGGTGTTTTTTTTTCATGGAGCTATTCACCGCACATTGGGGGTAAGCAGTACCCTGTATAGTAGCAAACCTATAAAGCTAGCACTTAGGACTTTATCCTGAAACACAGAAAGGCTTTGCATGAAGCTAAGCTTAGGGCAGCTACTTATTGCATCAAACAGCACAAATGTCAGATCATAGTGCTATCTAACATCGAGCCTTAACCCTAGACACCATTCCGGTGACCCCTGTAAAACCAAGTCCCTAAGCCATAATAGCCCAACCCTGACAGCATGGATTTTTCAATTTCTTAATGTCTCTGTGACCAGCTTAGTAGATATGGGCATCCTAAGACAATGTATCAATTGTCTCCTATACTCAGATGACCTTTTAATCATTTTAATCTTTAAAGAAACTAACACAGTATGTGAGAGATGTACATACATAAATTCCTTGGAGGCAAACATCTTGCTTACAAAGAAGGTTGTCAAGAACACACACATTTCATTCTTCACACATACTGCTCTCTACACACATTGACCTTCTTTTGCTGAGGCATTTAAAAGAAACCTCTCCTACTTCAAAGATGTCTAAGCCATCAAATGGCAACATCTATCCCCAGCAACCACTAAAACACACAGCAAAAGCAACACTTAACACTGCACATAAGCCTACACCTAATTATCACAAAGAACAAAGCCTATAAGGCAGGTAAGCACTTTACTTGGTACTGTTGTCACGGGGGATTCTATAGTATGAACCACAGATGCCCTTCTCACCAGGCTGGACAAAGAAAAGATAACAGTTAGTTGCTTATCTATAGCAAGGATCTGCAATATCATGCATGCACTCAAGTCACTTCAACGCAGGTGCTAATATGATTCTGTTATAACCCATGTGGGTGTAAATGGCTTATGACATATCTCACTGGACTATATAAAAAGAGACATTAAGGATCTCTCTCAAATGAGGGGATGCTGAAAAGTTGTAAGCCCGACCAAGAAGGGAATGTCATGGAGCCATGAAACTTACAAGTTATTCAAAATATTCTCCCGAAGTTCAACACACTTGGCACAACAAGTCTGAAGTTTCTGTAACCCGGGCAAAAAAAGTCTGAGGTTCGGTCACTGAAATACTGCTCCACTGCTGCAATCACCTCCAAATCACTCAAAAATTGATGCCTTTCAAAATGTTTTTAAGGTTTGGAAACAAGAAATAGTCAGATGGAGCAAGATCTTGTGAGTAGGGTGGATGGTCTATGCACTCAAACCCCAGTTTTGTCAAAACATCCATTGTTTTGCCAGCCTTGTGAACAGGTGCATTGTCTTGCAAAAAAAGAACTCCTTTTTGAAGCTTCCCTCTCCTTTTTTCTTTCAATGCCTCCTTTAATTGACACTGCAAGGTGCAGTAGTAGTCTGCATTAATTGTTTGGCCCCTAAGAAGGTAGTGATTACACCTTTCTGATCCCAAAATACTGTGACAATGACCTTTCCTGCTGACTTTTGGGTCTTGAACTTCTTTGGCCTTGGTGAACCTGTGTGCCACCATTACATGGACTGGTGTTTTGTCTCAGAATCATAGTGTTGTAACCAGGTTTCATCAACAGTAACTAGTTGATCCACAATATTAGCAACAGCTCAATGAAAATGCTGCAAAATCAACTTGGAAGTGTCTACTCTAAGGCTTTTCTCGTCAGCATTTAAACATTTGGATACCCACTTGGCTGACAGCTTCTGCATACCCAGCTGCTCATGGATTATAAACCCACCTCATTCCCTGGATATCTGTTGTGTCTCAGCAATTGTTTTAGCTGATATTCACTGATCTGCCAAACTCAGGTCATGGACATAGTCAAATTCAGGAGCTGATATCATTTGAGGCCTCCCAGACCTTGCTGCATCTTCGGTCTCAAAATCTCCATGCTGATACTTTACACACTACTTTTTCACAGTTGAGCAAGAAGGCCACTTGTCACTCAATGTTTGCATCATACATTCATGGATTTCCTTTAGAGTTTTCTTCTTTAGGAATAGGAAATTCATGACAGCTCGGAGTTCCACACTTGAAAATTCCACACTTTTCGTTGACATGATTCAATCAAAGATCTGAAACAATGTCAAAACATAGCATTATGATTCTGCAAATTGGCACTTTACAAGATGAAATAACCTTTTTTCAGCTATGGAGGCAAAATAACACTCAGAATTTAGAAATTTGGTTGGGTTTAGAACTTTTCAGCACCCCCTCGTATGTGTCACAGACAGGTACATGTCTTACATTGAGCAGCATTCTAGCTTCATCAAGGTTGATGCCACAGTATGAACAAAAATGATTAAGTTTAATAACTGTCTTAGTTTCTGTTGTCACTCCAGGGAAATTCAATATTTATCAGCATGGAAGAACATGATCAGACCACATTGCTTCGCCAAAGATAGTCTGAACCTGCCTCCCCCCCGGGTTTTCAGATATTAGCTAAAACTTTATCTACCCCTTAGAGGCTTTTTTAGAAAAAAAAACTCAAAGGAATCTTAAGGTGTTACTGCTCAATGCTTGGAGCCTAAACAAGAAAATCCCCACTGTACAAGCTCTCCAAAATCTGTATAATGTAGATATTTGGCTGTTACCAAGACTTGGTTTAAAGCCACATAAAGTACTCTAGCAATGACTATAGTGGCTTCCATGCATTTAGACCAACTGCAGCACAGACAGAGGCTAAAGGTGGAGGTGTCTTGATCTACATTAGCAACAAATACGACTCTAGGTTGGTTAAACAGGATGATGCCCTGGAGCTTATCCATGTCCAAGTCTCCATAGACAGGGTTCCTTACCATGTCCTGGCCAGCTACAGATCATGAAGCTCACAACTCTTACCTAGACCTATTAGAGGCTCTTACCATCCAGCCAAATACCCTATTCATTGGAAACTTTAACTACCCCTCTGTAGACTGGGAAAGATACACTGCCTCTGACTCTCAGGCACAATGTTCTCTGGACTTTATCAGAACAAACACCCTGGACCAGATAGTGTGCATCTCAAGCAGAGGATCAAACATATTGGAACTAGTAGTTAACAACATAGGAGAGTATTGCACGCTGCTCTCCCTCCTCCCCATGTCATATCCCCATTGGTGAGATCAGTCTACAAAACTGTCTCACTCAAAATAAAAGTCAACACAGAAAACATAACTAAATCCATAATAGTTAGGAACTATTTTAAAGTGAACTTCATTATTTTAAGTGACAGTTTGTCAAAATTTACAGCTCCCTCAGATCCCAAGAACACAGCTACCTCTGCAGAATTATTTTTCAGAAATCCTGTACAAACATGCAATGGTTGCATTGAGGCTGTTGTACCTATCAGAAGTATGCCCAGATCTAACACCAAAAACAAATCCCACTGGTGGAATCCTTACCTTAACAGGCTATATAACAAAAGGAAAAAGTCATAGCCAAAATCAGAAAGAGCAACTCTCATGGAGACAATAGCTCTCTGATTCAACTAAGCTAGAAACTAAGAGGCTTAATAAAGTCCAACAAGGCTGTTTACAAAGTCAGGATAGCCTTCCAGGTTAAGGACAATCACAATACCTTCTTCAGCTATGTCATGAACCTTTAAAGCAACACCTAGCTGTGTGCAGAGATGGTGGTAAATGGCAAAACCTTCACTGATAAGGGTGACATAGCAAATTTAATAGCTGATAAATTTAACTCTAACTTCACCCCCCCAAACTCCCCCCACTACCCCCTGTAAAATCCCTTCTAGCATATCCCTTTCAACTATCAGCAGGGAGCAGGACCTAGTGGTGCTCGCTAAGGCCAAACACTCTCCTTCAGTGGGCCCTGTCAATACCCTTTGTTGCCTCCTAAATAGTCTGAACATGACCTGGCAGGACCACTTGAGGTACTCTTCAACTTCAGCCTCAAATCAGGTTACATGCCAGTAGAATGGAGGGCCACAACAGTCAGCCCTCTTCATAACGGTGGACCATCAACTGACCCTGGGAACTAAAGACCTATCAGCTTGACAAGTCTGATATGTAAAGGAATGGAACTATTATGATGGAAATGATCATCAAGGACATTGGCAACCTACAGACATTGGATCCATCCCAGTTTGGCTTTGTATAGGGCAGATCTTGCCTACTCAACCTGGTAATCTTCTTTGAGGGGGGGTCACCAAAGGGTATTGATTAAAGGAAAATGGTGCATACTGCCTACCTGGCAGATAACACACCAGCAGTGCACATAATGCCTTCCATACATTTAGACCAACTAAAGGTGGAATGTCTCCATTTGCATCACAAATAAATATACCACAAAGCTGGTCAAATAGTTCAATGCACTTGAGTTCTCCATGTTCAGATCACAATAGGCAAAATTTCATACCACTCCCTTGCAAGTTATAGGTCTCCCTCTATGACTCATTAAACCCATAACATGAATTTAAGCTTACTGGAAATACTCACCATCAAACTCAATACCATATTCATGGGCAACTTTAATTACCCTACTATTAACTGGGAATCATATACAAAACCAAAGGTGCAGGCACATAGATTCCTGGATTTGTAAACATAAACTCACTGGAGCAGATTGTCAGTATGCCAACCAGTGGTGCAAACATACTGGATCTGGTCCTCACTAAGATGGCAGAGTACTGCACCCCCCCTCCCCCACACACACACTTAATGTAATGTCCTCTCAAGTAAGGTCAAAATACAAAATGGTCTCCTTTGAAGTAAAAATAAAACCTGGAATCCCAGCTAACCCTGAAATGTTCAGAAGCTACTCTAAGGCTAACTTCTTACTATTATGTGATAACCTGGTAAAATGTCAAGCCCCCATAAACCCTGAGAACACTGCTACCTACACATGTTAATAGCTGAATAGAAGCAGCTATACCCACCAGGAATAAATGCAGAACTAACTCAAAAAACAAGCCACCCTGGTGGAATCACATCAATAGGCTTTATAACAGAAGGAAAAAAATCATGGCAAAAATTAGGATAAAAGCACTCTCAACAAACTAAACAAAAAACTCAGAAGACAAATAAAGTCTACCAAAGCAAAATTTGAGGTAAATTTGGCCTCCTAGACCAAGGACAACCACAAGACATTCTTTAGCTATGTCTACAACCTCCCTGACTCAATAAACAATTGTGTGCAGAACTCATTCTTACTGTAGCTAACTATACTGATTCTGAAGATATAGCAAACTTACCGGCAGACAAGCTCAGCTCTAACTTTACCCTTCTCGCGCCTTCAACCTCTCCTCAGGAAATCCCATCAAATATAGTTTCCCCTACTATCAATCAGGAACAGGTCATCAATGCGCTTTCTAAGGCCATGAACACTGCATTTTTGGGCCCAGACAATATCCCAGGAGGCATCCTAAATAGCATAAAACATGACCCATCAAGCCCTCAAGAATTGCTGCTTTAACCATAACTGCAAATAGGCTTTGTTCCTCATGAATTGAGAACAACAGACAGGACCCAGGAAGTTAGAACTGGGGAATCCACTTTTATAAAGAGGTCAGTCACAAGTGGAGGTCCTTAGGGATTGGTTCTGGGACTGCTCCTTTTTGGCATTTTCTTCTCTGAAGTCAAGGCCAATGTCAAGGGCGTCTGACTGACTAAATCTGCAAATTGCAAATTAGGAGCAGTCTTAGAATCCTTCCAGGATTCTCTAGGAGAGGTTGACAGAAATAAGTAACTTGTGTCAGAGCCGTGGACTAAAACTAAATGCCAAGAAATGTATATTTAGTATCCTTTGGGAAGTCATTCACCCCTGGTAACTATCATATTGAAAACACACCCCTAAGTGTCGACCCTGTAGTCAGGGACTTGAGGGACATACATAGACAGTAATCTAGCCTTTGGCCATCACATTACTATAGTAGTGAGGAAATCATTCTATGTTGTGCAACTTATAAACAACGGTATTGCATCTAGGTCCAAGGAGGTCATTGTTCCACAATATTTGGCATTTGTCAGACCTATCATTGAGTACAGACCCCCCCTTTTGTCTGTACCTAACCAGACACATATAACAATTGGAAAGTCCAGAGAGATTTCTCCCTAAAAGAATACAGGGTATAAGTAAAATGTCCTATGCAGACTGTCTTAAAACCTTATCCTGCTATTCTGTCTCCTACTGACTATTGAGGGAGATCTATGACAGTCATATAAGACATTGCCAGGCTCCATCCTGATGGACCTCCTGCATATCCACAGAACAAACAGCACCAGAATTACCATTTCTAAAAACTTACGCCTTCCTGTGATATAAAAATAGGGCCTGTTGTAGAGACAGGTATGAATCTCACAGACTGGCCATTCTATGGAAAAGGTTCTCCATCCATGTGAAGCAGAGTTCCTCCCTGACTCAATTCAAGTGCAACTTGGACATTTGAATGGGGAGCAGGAAATTCATCTGTGGTTTGGCACCTATGTCAATAATAGACACAGGCAGCCTGTAAATGGTTCCTCTCCTACGCCCCTGCTTGTAAGTGTTTCATCTCTCAAACCCCTGCATACACTTATCAAGGGTATGAGAATTTGTTAGAGATCTGGGCTCCATGGCTAAGCTTAAAAGGCCCTAATGGTCATTAGCCTAGTACACAGCTATGAAACTATGAACCTTGACCTGGCCAAGGTGTTCAGTATAATACCCCACTCAGGTATTGTGGGGAAACTCTCAGAACTAGGCATAAATCCTTACATAACTCACTGGATTGCTGGCTGGCTCACAGTTAGGAACCAAGAAGTCAGGAATGGCAAGACCACCTCTACCAGGAGACTGGTCACTAGTGCAGTAACCCAAGGCTCCGTGTTGCAGATGAGTGCAAATTGGGTGTTATCATAGATTCTCCCTACAACAGCAACATCCTACAAGAGAGTCTAACACAAACAAATGACTGGTGCCAAAGCCATGGTTTAAAACTCAATGCAAAAAAATGCTTTATAGTGCCTTTTGGAAAATTGTCCACCCAAGCTAATTACTCCATTGATAAAAAACCCTACGAGGTGACCCTATAATTATGGATCTAGGAACATATGTAGGCAGTAATCTGGTCTTCAGCCAACATGTATCAAAGATAGTAAGAAAATCATTCTATGACAGCCAACTCATAAGCAAGGGAATGGCATTCTGGTCCAAGGAAGTTATAGTACCACTCTACTCATCCCTTCTCAGACCCATCATTGAGCAAAATGCCCCTTTTGGCAGGTACCTAACCAGGCACTTGCACAGACACACACACACACACACACACACACACACACACACACACACACACACACACACACACACACACACACACACACACACAATCATCTTAAGGCCCTGTCTCTGTACTTAATCTTCTATAGGTTACTCAGAGGTGATCTATGCCTACCATATAAGGCATCCTCAGATCCAGTTCTGATGAACCTCTTACACATCTGAAAAACAAACATCACCAGAAACACTAGCTCCAAGGACCTGAACTTAGTCTGTGACATAAATAGAACATGCTGAAGAGACCAATATGTGTCTCAAAGGATGTCTGATTTATGGAATAAGCTTTCCATCTGCATGATGCAGAGTTCATCCCCAACCCAGTTCAAAAGAAACCTCAATCATTGGATGGGAAATCACAAATTCACCCCTGGTCTGGTCCCCATGTCTCTGGTGGACTGAAGTTAACAGAATGTAAATTAATCCCCAACTAACATACTCCACCCCATAACCCTTAGCTACCTGTTTACTAATATACCCCACTATATAGGAATCCAAGGAACTCTTGGGCAGAACTGGATTGGGCTGTATGACTAGGCTTGTAAAGAACCTGTTGATCATTAGGCTAGTGTAAACCCATGAAACTATGACCCTATTATGTGGAGATAGGTATCCTGGAGGACTGAACAGTATATCAACAGTATATCCAGTCTCCTTCTGAGGGATGGGACAAGGGTGGAGAACAACAAGACCATGTGAAAAGATTCTTTGGGGATAAATTTGTTCAGGTCACTCAGAGTGAGTATGAGCCTGAGGTCTTTTGTCTTTTTGGCAATTGAAAATAACCTGGGGTAATAATCTAATTCTTTCTGGCTTGGTGGGACCTTTTGAAGTACTCTTTTTTATGAGATGTTTACTCTTTTCTTGCTGAATTCTTGACAGAGTATGACATTAGGCAATTGGAGATAATAGGGATGCACCATGGGGAGTGGAAGGGAGTCTTATAGTGTGTATTTATTATTTTCCTGATCCACTTATCTTGTGAGATGGCCATCTACACATTCAGGTGGAGAGACTAGCAACCCTCAATTGCTTCCAGAGCCTCATGGTCAGGCAGGTCTCAGAAATTACAATACTGTCTTCCTGAGGAAGTCTCATTGTAACCCAGTTGCTACTGGTTGATACTTCATCTGAGCTTGCACCTTTCTGGAAGATACCATGGTCATGATGCTTTCTTTGAGATCAAGTGGTTTGCTGCTGTTGGCCATGTTGAAATTCAAGTTGATGTAGGACCCGCTGCATTCTAGAGAACATGTGTTGGGAATATTAAATCTGACAGCAGCAGCATCATTGTGGTTTAGACAGCTTTCTACTGATGGACCAAAAAGTATAGACCCATCACAGGAGTTGCTCAGAAAGGCTACCTTGGTATTGCTGGTATTGTTCATGAGATGAGGCCAGGTGTGATAGTGAAGGGCAATGCAAACTCCTGTTACTCTTCATGCACTATCCACAGAGTTGTGTGGCAGATGCATGGTTATGTTCACAATACCAGCCATGGTCACCATCTGAGGCTGCAACTTGTGTTTGCAGGTCTCCATTAGGCAAATCTCCCAGTGACTGGGTCATCTCTTCAGCCAGTTCCTACTGGTATTGTAACATAAGAAATAAATAGTTTACTGTTGTCAATGTAAACATGTAAGTTGCATAAACATATTTCCCAAATTTCCATGGCCATAGACATTTATCTGGCGTTGGACAGCAGGACTCTATGGTATAGAAACTTTCTTAAGGGGTGAGAAGAAACAACTAAATTAGGAGTGTCTAGCTTTGATAAGCCAAAAGATTGTGTCCAGTCTCCATGGAGAAGTGCTACTATGTCAGCATTTTCGCTTGATGTCCAAATGATAAGATACATCATCATATCAACTGACACACTGATACAGTTCTAACCCTCCTCAAGAAAAATAAATAAGTAAATAAGTAACAGCTACAACAAAACCAAAAGAATAAGAGCAGAGTCCAGCATGTAAAAAATGAAAACAAAGCATAAATTAAGCTAATTAATGAGAAGACTAAGAACAAGAAACAACAGAAGCTGAGATGAAAAAACAAAGACAAAACTTAAAAAAATAATAATTTTATACATATATATATATATATATATATATATATATATATATATATAGATATATATATATATATATATATATATATATATATATATATATATATATATATATATATATAGATATATATATATATATATATATTTTTTTTTTTTTAACAGATTCTTAGATATTCCAAAACCACTGAATCTCATGCCATTCTCTTTTTGAAGTCACCTCCCTCATGCAGCATCTCCTTTCTACATGAGGGTCACAGCAGTCAATCCCAGTGTAAATGTATGGATACACATCTAATTATCTAGTTTATGTTTGAAGGAAGATAGTGAGTTATACTGCTTAATATTCAGGGGAAATTTATTCCCGAGGCTTGGGAGATGTTGGGTTATAAACCTATCCCTCAACCATGTTTCATTTATCTGTTGGTGAAAATGTAGGTCCCTGGTTCTAGTGTTAGTGAAGATACTGGAAATGCAGAAACACAGGAGGTCCAAGCAGAATCTGATCTCTAATAATGCAGGAAGTGAGATACAGATCTCCACTTTAAAGTTTGTAAGACACTGAATAAAGGGGTAGAGCTTCCAGCTTAAATAGACATGATCTACCCTATAAAAAACTAAACCACTGGGCGATAAGTCTGAGTGACAAGACTACTAGCAAAAATCTTCATATTACAGTTTATGATGTTAGATATAATGCATTCAATGGTTTTGTATGAGGCTTGTAAGGCTAATACATCTGTAATTAACTGGGTCACTTGTAAGGCCACCCCTATGGAGGGACATTACCACTGCTGTGCACCACTCATCAGGGACAAAACCAGTAGCTAAACTTAAGTTAAACATTTTGTGAAGACTGACTACAAGACCATGTGTAGCACTGTTAATTAAGCAAACAGGTATATTGTCTGTTTCCACGGAGAAAGTATTTTTAGTCTTAGCACTTTCAGTAAATGATCTTGAGAGGTAACTGGGGAAGTAGGGCTTCAGATATTTTGGGGCTTTGAATAGAAGTTTCATTGGTGAAGCTGGTACTAAATATCTTCACAAGGATATTTGCAATATCAGTTGGGTCAAAATTTAATGTCACATTATGAATAAATTCTGGGCAATACAGGACATTATTTTTTAGTTTTCTAACACACATAAAGGAAAATATATAATTATCATTGGCTTCAGTGGCCAGCCTATGTTTATGGGCTCCTTTAGTGGACCTGATGATGTTATTCTTTTTTTTTTGTAACGTTTTTGATATCATCCTTGAGAAGAACTGTTTTGATCTACTAAATTATTTAAGGAGTTTCTTTCTTTTGTTGTATAGTTTATTTATAGAGATGGACCACCAGGGTGGTTTGATTTTGAATTTCTCATTATATTTTATTCTGACAGGAATTGCTAACTCTACGCATTTTTCTAATTGGGTACAGAACTCCTTGATGAACTTGCTGTTGTATTAAGGTCTGAGGAGGTGTAGTCATAAGTGACTTTTGATATTTCATCATAAAGTAGGTTGAGGATGGCATATATGTAGTCCTTAAGTTCAATGGGTTTTGCTGTAGGAGCTTTTGGTAGTTTTAAGGAGAAAGTCACAAGTTTATGTTTAGACTTTGCTTGGGGAAAGATACCATAGGTGTAGTGCAAGAGGCAGCCATATTTGTAAGAATAAAGTCTAGTAGGTTCAATGGAATTTTTGTTTAATAAATCTTGGAATTTTGGGGCATATCCTACAATGGAGGTATAGGTGTCCCAGTTTATTGAAGCATAGTTAAAGTCACCCAAAATAAGGGAGTTTTTTTGCAGTAGGGAGATTATTTAGAACATAAGCTTACATGGCCATCACAGGACAAAGAATGTGTTCTGTAACAAACTATTAGTTGTTAATTTTTTTCTACCTAGATCAATAAATTTCATTTGTGAGTCCCTAGGGATCTGCCTGGAGGTAATACATTCTCTGACAAATATGGAGACTTCAGCACAGCTGCCATCGAGCCTGAAGATGCAAAACTGTGGTTTAGAGGGAGTGCTCTCATTCCATTTAAACAAAGTTTCACTAACTAGGCAAGCATGGATATTTTTCAAATGCAAATATACCTCAAGATCAGGCAATTTATTGTTTATGCTTCTGGCATTAAAGAGGCCACCATTAATGCAATTTGATTTCAGGACTCATATGTTAGTTATGCTGGAATGTACATCAACTAGATTTTGCCTAGAAATACAGTAAGGGCAGCAAAGGCTTTAGCCAGTATACAAAATTCTTCAAACAAAATGTGCAGGCCATCCTTAATAAAGCAAGCTGGACCGTTACGGATCTCATCGTATGCTGACACATACTGGATCCCAGTGGAATGACACCAGCTATGTAATCAATTTTTGAAGCCAATTATCTTTTCTTTATATCTAGGTATCACTTGGGGTGAAAAAAAAAGATACTACTCAGGACTAGTGTCTTACCAGAATTTGTAACATCCCTAGAAAGGTCTGACATATCTCTTTTCAAAGGGTTCTAAGTATCAAGTCCTTCACTCCCACATTCATTACTATCATATCATTGTTGTATTTGTCAAGAGTTAGAGTCATTTTCAAACCTTGTAATGTCAGAGATCATGGAACCTGAAAGGCAACCTTGGAAAGAAAGAAAGAAATTATATGTTATAATAATACCTGGAATGTTCAAGATATATAAACATCGACACGGTAATGATCAACAAGAAACACCACACAAAACACCAAACTCTCTAAAGAGAATATAAAGAAAACAAATTCCTTTCATGATTCACAAACTTTAACCATACCACACTACTCAGACTTAATTTGTCTGAATACCTGGGACACCTGCAGTGGATACTCTATGAAGCACGCTGAGCTCTGTTCCAACATCCAGCACCACACTGTTGAAATCAAAAGTGGACATTGTGCTCCCTTTCAGAGAGGTTTAGAACTCCACCATTTCAGTGAGAAGTGGTACACTCAATGACCCACCTCAACCTGTTGCCCTACATTCCTGTTCCATCACTGCTGCTCTGTGGGTGGTATGATCAGATCATATGATTGACTCTGTGGCATACCATGTAGTACCTGTCAGCCTGCCCATCAACAACATTTACATTGGTGGTAATCTCAGCCCAGGCATGGTCATGGTAGGGCTGGTTGGCTGCATGCATGTCAAACAGCTATTGGCCATGGACATGGAGGGCCTGGAGTACTACTTCATATGTCACATCAACGAATTTGAACTTATGGGTGAATGCTGATGTCCATGAAGATGCATTCATTTTTTTTTTCCAGTTTGCCCTGTTTTGCATGTATTGCCTTGTTTGGTATTGAAAACCATGGAATTAACCGTCTTGTTCCAGTATGAAATCCTAACACTACTACTACTACTATCCTACTAGGACATATAATGTGCTGTATTTATATCTAACAGTTAAGTATCTCTATCTACATTTTAAGTAAATGTCAGCCATCTAGGTTTACTGAGCACCTCTCCCACAAAACAATTACAGAATTGCAAATGACCGAGGAGATGTGACTGTCAATATTATGTTGCAGATATTTTGGTTATGGCATGCAGTACTAAAATTGTATGGAACTGTACCCTAACTCTTACATCAGTGGTATATTTTCCATCCAACTTAACAATCCTGCAGACCATTTTTGCTATACCTTTGTAATCTATCCCTCAATACACTTTGGCTTGCACATTTACAAGTATTGAAATCTTTACATAATTGGTAGACAACAGGATGAATAGCATTTAAAAGCAGCCATGGTACAAATGAATGAATTTGTAAGAAGTAGTACTTACCTTATGCAAGCAGATATATTTGGCTGAAGAAAGATTGTTTTCCAAAATGTTTCACACCTTAAACTGTCATTGTGAGCCATAATAATAGAGTCTGTATATTTTCTGAGGTTGCCATGAGTTGCACAAATGAGGTACTCAACATTGCCTGTAAGAACTTGGCAGGTGGGATGTGCAAAACCTGATTTGCATGTCAATTCTCTCCCATTTTCCCTGAGATTCAAGGTATGACATCATGGTGAGTGAAAGAGAGGGTAGTGTACCTCTTAGAGCACAGAAGTAATGTGAGGAGAAGTCAAAGATATTTCTTTCCCTCCTCCATAAGCATTACAGATGTAGGCTCATTCAGAAGGTCTATAAAGGGCCTTAGTATAAGACTGAAGTCTGTAATAGTTTATCCCACGCTGCCATCAATGCAACTGACTTCCATGCATGAGTGAACAGTGCAGTCACCATTACAATGATACAATAAGTCACAGTCCTGACTCCTTGGCAGATGGGAGGATGAAGCCAAAGAGCAGGCACAACCAATGTACTGTATAACTTACACATATAACTTGTCACTGTGTGGTGTCCACAGATCTTACACAATGCTCTGTTTATATGTATAGTGTCTAAAGATATCACAGCAAGTAGGCAACTATACAGGCAAAGCTTAGACTGTCTATAAGAGTGTAGGGTTGAGTATACCTCAGAGACATAGCTAGTTCAACCAGTGCCCTGTGCCAGTCCCAGTGTTGTGCCCTTCCCCTTCAGCTCTTCAAGTGAAGAGTAAAATAAAAATACGTCTGTAGGAAATAATGCAGTACATCCACCATCCACTACCTATCATCCTCCACACCTCTTCAACTGAAGAGGAAAAAAAAAAAGTTTGCTTCTGGACATGGCCAGATAAATGCCCTCCCTCCTGCCCTAGGAGCCAATCAAGTCCTGTTTCCACAACCTGCCTCTAACTCTTTTCCGTACACACATTTTTGATAATAGCAAAAAATATATATTTTTCTTTTAAATTGTAGCAAACTATTTGCAACAACGTTGTAAACAGTTGCTGTGGTTTAGACTCTCCATGAAGCGCTACAACGTTCAGGTTTTAATTAATAAAAAAAAAAAAAAACAGAAATATTCACAGTGTAGCAAACTGCTTGCAGGTGTTACAGTTTAGACCAAGTACGGAGCACTACATCACTCAGGTTTGACCACAACTGCAATACTGGCTTGTAAAAGCTGGTATGCATTACAGAGTGATCAGGACTGACTAACTGTACCCCCTAATACTTTGCGCCCTTCACCCCCACCCTAACTACACTTCTGGTATACCTGCCTCATAATGTCTTGCTTTTAATATTAACAGTAGTAGGGATTCATTCAAAAAATGTATAAGTTTCATACATAAGTACCACTTCTGTCATCACTGCCATAGCTTATGACTGTTCAATGTTATTAGTGTGGTTGTGCATATGTCCTTTTGTAAAGGAGGGCAAGTAATTTAGGATGCTAAGGTTCTGCTCTCACAGAATGCCAGCGGGTTTAATCACCCCCTCCTCAAACACAACTGGCTTAGCATGAAAATATTTAATGTTTAATTTTCTGTCTAATTATGTAAGATCATCATTATTAATTGAATGCACATTTCAAGACAAAATTTGTTTCCTTTGCCTATGAGCTGTGATTTTGTGACTAAATCTTGTTACTTTTCTGTACCCCACTTATCCTGTCTGTTTTTAATTGAGTGTAATATCTGTGCATATATGTCTCATTCCCCTCCTTCATTTTCTTTTGTATCACTGATTGTGTCACCCCCTCCCATTGCAGTCTTGTGTATGTTATATTTTGTTTCTGTGGCCCTATAACTTCCTCTACCCGCCTACCTTAGGCATGCATCCCTGAATACCTTCTGCAAGAATTTTCTCAGTATATATGTATCCTTCATTACAAAAATAGATCAGCAGAGAGGCACTGCCAACTGTGCTCATGGTTTTGCACCAACTACCCATAAGGCTCATGCTAGATGATGTTAACCATAGCTACTCATATTTCACTCTGGTTGCAGCTTGGTCCTGTATGATCTTCCCATAAGTCCTTACTGCAGCCCTGATGAGAAGCTGCCCATTGCACACACTCGCCTGGCTGCATGCATTAGTAATGAGAAATTAAACTCATCACGCCATAATCTCAGACACAATGTTCCTGAATCCCAGGGATAGTCCTTGTTATATATACTATAAGTAAAAGGAGCTTACTATAAGTTAAGACATTAGCTAAAACTGTTATTGAGTATTTCCAAGTACATTACTTTTTATGTACAATAACAAAAGAATGACTACCACATAAGAGAGTACATAACTTGTAACAAATACCTTATTTTTTTATTTTTTTCTTGTAATAGCAAGAAGTAAATTCAGGAAAGAAAACAGAGGAAAGGATTACCTACTTGTGATTGTATTAAAAGTAGTATATTCTACAAATCATCAGAAGAAAGTGCAGGAAAATAGTTTACAAATCAGTAGCAACAGAACAGTACAGGGAGTGTGGATATACTGTTAGAGTGGTGACCTTTCCCTGAAAACTTACTGTTATGGTAAGTACCTTACATAGCTGTGCAATGTTTTTGGGTACAATCTCATGTAATACTTACAGTTCTACAGGAGGTAGAGAACAGTCAGTTTAAACTAGGAATTACTCCTATGCTGTAGTTCACCAGAAACTACTTGTATTGGAGAGAGTGAAAAATGCAGATAGTCTGACATGCTATTATGTGCTAATTCCCAGTGTAACAGTAAGCACTGAAAGAAACCTGAAAATATACACAATTAAATTATGTTTATTCACAAAAGTTGTACATTATGATGTGATGACATTTATATGAAATAAGTCTCATAAAACTGTTATATATAAGTATTTCTATAAATCTGTCTGTATACTAGAGTCATAGGACAAAATATTTGGCATATGAAAAATTACAGCTTTTACTGATGAAAGGAATACTCTATTTAATCAGAATGAAGAACCGATTTTTAAACATTTGCTATATTAAAGAATCTCATTAGAAAATACACAGATGCACAACGGATGAGTTATGCTATAACTAAAACACTGAAAACAGGCTGTTAAATGTTTATGCATATATACTACCAGTAAAGTAAAACTGACTGATACTGAGTTACTGGCCTACAAAAGTATGATCCTGTATCCCATAGCTATAAATATAATGCTAATAATAATTCACAAAATGTTAAAGAATAATGAACAATTGGAATGGACATATTTAGATTTAGGAATCTATGTCATTAGAACAGGTCCAAGTAGTGGGGCATGGCCAAGATGACTGAGACCAGCAGCTGGTCACAGCCCTGTGACTGAAAACTTTATTCTGGCAGAAATTATAATCAAGAAATTAAAAATTGGAGGTACTCATTAGCTAATTTTATTCAATAATAGAGAAAATATTTATAGCTTCACGATCTTCAAAAGCCTTAATTGAATTTCAACCACTTGGTTAAGAAAGAAGAGACTTCAACATGAGCCCCTCAAGAAATGGTACTCAGGGCTCTTGTGTTAAAAAGAGAGCCAGTCATTAATATCCAGTATGCAGGATATATTACTGAAAATGGACAAACTGGATGCCAAAACAGAACATTTCAAAGAAGAGACCAGAAAGAAGATGGAACATTTAGAAATTCTTATGAAACAACAAAGTGCACAAATCAGCAGTATAGAAGACGTTTTAAATAATCATGAAGGGAGAATAACTGAAGGTGAGTCTCAGACTTAATTTCTTTTAAAACAAAATAACTGGCTCATAGATAAAGTAGGTCTATATTACGTCGCCAAAATGCAATTCCAGTGAACACATATACATCGACACCTAATCAGCGAAGTGATTCACTGAATTTAATAAGGGCAAGGAAATAATTGCTCACAGCACAATGTGCCAACATCTATGTGGAATCGAACCCTCCTAAGTGGGGGGCTTTGTCCCCCACACCCCCCTAACTATATATACCAACTCAAAGATTGCACTACAGTGGAGAAAAGCCAGTGTTCTGTTGTTGGCCAACTATATCTTTGTCCTTATTAATTCAGTGAATTACTTCACTGATTAGTTGTTGATGTATAGGTGTTCACTGGAACTGCATTTCGGCGATGTAATATAAACCTGATAAAGTTGGCAGTTTAAAAAGAGACTGAGATGAAATAACATTTGAATTTATGGTATACCTGAAAATTATGAGGGAGGCAATATAATAAACTTCTTAACAATATGGCTACATAAAACATTAAATCTACCTGAAACTTTATCCTTTGGAATTGAAAGGGCACACAGATCCCTGAGAGCACCTTCTAAGAAGGAAAACTCACCACCACATTCAATTATAGTTAAGTTTATGTCTAGCTTAGAAAATGATCAAATATTAAAAATGGCATGGTTCAGCCCACCTATTTTGTGATTTGACAGTGGGTGCTCCAATAAAGTAACGAGTAAAAGAAAATCTGGCTTCCCACTGATCAAATAACTTAAAAACAATATTAAAGAAACATCGGTGTTTCCTGCAAATATCAAATTATTTCTTTCTGAAGGAACTAAATATTTGATGCACTGGAGAAGCCATTCACTTTTGTCAACAAAAGTAAAATCCTTGATAATACTGAAGAAATGGATTGGAACAGTATATCCCTCAAGAGACAGAGTGAGCTGAATTCCTAGAAAACTGCTTCTAAAATTAAAAATCTTAAAAACAAGTGACTTTTATTATGTGATTGCATGACATTTATTTTCTGAAACAATATAGTTATCCTTTAAGTAAAGCATTTGTTTTGGACTTTAAGCTTCAAACATATGGAAGTATGTATTTATATTTTAAGGTAAAACATTTTTCATGATAATTAATATAAATGATTAGTTGTACTGTTTTACTACATTTACAGTGAAAGAGTTCATGCATTGCATTTAACAAAACTTATAAATGTGTTTATAAATGTTAAACAAATACTTCCAATAAGAGAATGTCATTCAGTTATAAGCAAAATGATTGGAAATGTTAAGACTACATAAGTTAAGAATTTTATTTTATTTGCTTAACTTTATTTAGTATGTGCATTGCTGGGTTAACTGAAAGTCAGATCTAAGCAATATGCTAATTAGAAGTGTTAATGTGTTGATAATTTTGTTTTCTTTGTTTCTGTGTAACACATTTTTTTCCATGGGTCATTTATGAAGCAATTAACAATTAAAAGGCTTGAAAATTTGTAGCACTGTGTTTTGCTTCTTCTTTTTCTCAATGCTTACTGCTCAATTGTACCTAATTTGCTCCTGTATTTCTCCATGTCATAATTACCTCTACTGTATAATCTTCCTTGATTGTTATTGTTTACCATCTACCATGTCATTCTGTGGAGCTTTTCTCCCCAGGACTCCGCTGAAAAAGGACCTGTGTCCCGTCAGAATTTCGCAGTAAACAAATTTAAATAAATAATAAATAAATAAGAATAAAAGAATGCTCCAGCTGTGTCAGAATGCTGGATTCTTGCTTTCCTCGTTTCCTGTCTAGAGCTGTTCTGAAGAAAATCTAGGTCAGAGTTCATCCCTGTCTGTGAAAACAGAAAGGAAATTTCTTTTTCTTTCTTTTTTCAAGTATATTTGCGAGAAATCTGACTCAAAATAACATATTTTTTCTTTTCTTAGACGTGAAGAACTGGTAAAACAAAACCTATAGTCATGTTTTATACTGATCATAAAGTGGATAGCGTCAGAAACAATAAAATTGCACAGTTATGTGATGACTTGAAAAATATACATAGATTAGCTAATAGAAATAAGATGTTAAGCAAAAGGGCACAAATCAATAACATCCAATATTCTCACACTAATAAGCTTATGTCAGATATAGAGGAAATCCATGAGGATCTTAATAAAAATAAAAAAATAATAATCTCAAGGATTACAAAATTGACAAGTATGTAACAAAACATGTTACTAATAAGCTTAGTGGCCAACAAGTATCTCTGTTGAATAAGCCTATTACCCAAACAGAAGTTAAAGAAGCTTTAAATAATGGAAAATGGTAATGCACCAGGGTTAGATAGTTTAGGTATGGAATTATATAGTCTGCTTCCATTAAATATTTTAGAATTACTGTGTGACATTTTCAGGATAATTCAGCATGACAAAATAATTCCTCCCTAATAGAGATTTTCTGTAATCTCACCTGTACTTAAACAAGGAAAGGATAATAAGTTAGTTTCCTCATATAGGCTTATTTCTTTATTAAATGTAGACTATATCTTGGAGGATATACTGTTCCAATCCATGTAGACTATGAAATATTTACTTCTAATATCACTGGAAGATTAAGAGATATAGTAGATTAATTAACAGAGATCAAACAGGTTTTATAGTCAATAAATTAATGTATGATAATATAAAAAGGGTAGTAACTATCTTAGATTTAGCAAAGAGAATGAACAAGCAATTGGCCCTAATTAGCTTAGATATCAAGACAGCTTTTGATTCTGTAGGGCAGAACAACATGTTTAAAACTTTAGAAGTGTTTGCATTTCCAGAACAAATATTTAAAAAATGTGTATAGAGACTTCAAAGCTTATGTTAAAAATTATATCTTACATTTCTCAAGGATTTACTTTAAACAAATGCACAAAGCAAGGGTCCCCTTGCCCCTCTACTATTTGCATTAGATATAGAACCCTTAGCTAATAGTATAAGAAACACTGAAAAAAATGATGGATTCTCAATTGACAAGAATTGTCAATCCAAAATACAGGTTTTGCAGATGATATTTTACTAGCTATAGGAGATTTGAATTAATCAATCGAGGAAATAGATGAGGAAATTAAAACTGAAACTTTACAGTTACAAAATACTAGATAATAAGTTTAAAGATAAATATAAATATAATTAGGAAGGAAAAGAACTAAAATATTTAGGAATACAGATATATCAAGATGTGAGCAAGAGTATTAATAATAATTTTGAAAAAAATAATTGAAGACGTGTTACTTCTTATTAAAAATATAATGAATGTTTTTTTAACTTCTGAAGATAGCTTAGTTTGTGTCTTTCGGCTTTTCCCGGTTAGGGGTCACCACAGCGGAACTCCGGTCCGCTAATGATTGGTAGTGGATTTTTACGTACCGGGTTACCAGCCCTGATGCACAACCTTCAACGAAGGCACGCCCCATTCACGTATGCCTCAACACAGAAGATGCTCTAGCTGAGAAACGAACGGGACAATGTCTTGCTATGAGGTGACAACACTACCGCAGCACCACCACCGCAGTTTCTGAAGATAGCTTAGTACTTATTGAAATTATAAATACAAACATAACTGTTAATATTGACACACCCACAAGAGTAAATGCCTCTTCGCTGTCTAAAAAATAAGTAACAATAAATCCAAAAGCAAAAGCCAGCGACAGGCAACCAACTGGCTCATGAAAATAATCCAGTCTTAATCGTAAAACATAAAATGGTACGTTTTATTGTGTGCACAGGTTAGCGCTTTCACCAAAGCTTCTTCAGACCTTAAAACCTTCCTTACTAACAAACAAGTGCTTATATACTCATCATATGATTTCTTTTCAATTAATCAATTATCTTCCCTATAAGCCAGTACTTCCTGAAGTTTAAAGATACATAGACTAAAATATATAGCAGTATTAGTACATTACTGTACATCCTAAACTCTTTAAACAGTAAAATAAAGCTTCAGAGCGCTATATTAAATACAAAACAAAACTATCAATAGATGTTAACAAATACCTTATTTACACATATAAAACTCCAAAACACAGGATACTTAAACATTTGACAGTATTCATAGTTATAAATTTGAAATTTACAAATTTGAATATCATCTCAGCAGTAAACTACTACTATGTCATTGACATCCATATAACATTGATGCCCTGATGAGCATAAGAAGCTCTGTATCAGGTGAATAATATTCGGAGCTCTCATCATTCATCATATGCACCTACCATCATATTACTTCCTAATAAAAATGCATAGTTTCATTACATATATATAAAATATATTACCTCAACCTATATAACCATTTGACTCGTTAAACTGGTTGTCAATACGAGCTTTGGTCCATGTGCAGTAACTTCATTCATTCTCATATAAGTTGAAGAACCTCCCCATAAAAATGCATAATTGTATCAAAAATATATAAGAATTATATTGCCTCGGCTTATAAGCTGTTAAAATCAGTAATTGTCAATATGGGCCATGGTCAATGTGCAATAACTTCATACATTCGCATAAAATTATTTTTTAAATAAATACGTCCGTACTATATGATTTTAATTTTAGCATCTTATAAGTAAATTCTATCGTATATGCGTTCCACACACAATGAAATAATAAAATAAAATAAAGTCTCATGCACATGAGCTTTTGTAATCATCTACAAGGTACTATTTTATAGAAAATCTAATAAATTCAACCTTGAAAAATATATATATATATATACATGCACTATGAGCTGCAAACCAATGCAACTTAAATAAATTTAAATAAAAACATTCATATATAAATAAAAATGACATTCATATATGTAAAAGATGCTTACGTACAATAGTGAACAAACCTTGCACAGTTTATAACCACCTAGGTTCTATTTAAACCTGTGAACTAAACAATTCACTACAAGCAATCATAGTGCCACTTCTAAAACAAATACAAAAATCTAGACAACTGTCATCCATCATATTATACTTAAAATCACCTACTCATTGTGGCTTTTTTGCCATCTTATATAAAGAGGGTTAGCACTCTAAATTATATCAGCAGTGATCAAGTCCAAGCCCTATGCACTGAATAGGGTCACGACTAACAAATAGTGCATGCCATAAAATATTGGCATGACACTTTGCAGACTTTCTTTTACTCTGTATAGATAACTCTATAAACTGTTATTTAAATATCATATTACAGGGTTCTCAAATAACCCACCTCAGCTAAATTACTGTAAGTGTACTATAGCTATTATTCATTTAAAAAATATTAATTTAGCTTTTAGATTGTCACTCAAATATTATTACTAAACAATAACTTTGCTTTCCATCTAAATGCAAAGAGCTTATCATTTCTCACTATATTAATAATAACTATAGTGTTAAGATTTCACTAGTAGTAACATTAACTAACTAAAATAAAAATAAAAAAAAATTTATTATTGCTTCTTGACTTTTACCCTTTTATTCCTGAGGACGGGTTTTATTGTAGCTCTTTCATTCAGGCCTCTGCCCTTATCCGCCCTAAGTTTGATAATCCAATTGACCTCTTTATTCTCTGTGGCATTTCTTATATTCCCTTCACATATCCCAGGCTTATACACATCTATTACCTTGAATTTAAAGGTATGTTCTTTACCTTCCATCATTACATGTTTAGCTAATGCGTTGTTCTCATAATCGATTCTTATGGCATATAAATGCTCTCTAATTCTATTTTGAAATTTTCTATCGGTCTTACCGACATAGAACGAAGAGCATTTCTGGCAAATAGCCAGATATACCACATGCATTGTATTGCAATCTGCTGTAACTTTAAAATGTTGGTTAATTCCTGTATCTGGATGTGTGAAATCTAAGCTCTGATCAATATAGGGACAGTATTTACACTTTCCACAGGGTATAGTTCCTAAATGGTCATGAATAATAAAATCTTCCGTCTGATGACACAATAGCCTTTTGAGATTAGGTTTGTTCTTAAATAGATACCTTGGTTTTGCACCTACTATTTTCCTTAAGTCTTGATCTGTAGTTAGAACACGCCAATGCTGTTGAATTATGTTCATTATATGTTGATTGTCCACTGTATAAAACATTGGTATTCATACCTCTTGATATTCATTACTATTTATTTTTTCTACAGTGGATGTACTAGAAAAATACAGTGCTGCCTTATCTAACCTCACCATATCTATCCATATCTATTTCTTTCAGGCTTTTGTCTATATCCTCACTTCTATATCCTCTCTTCACTAATCTACTCCTGAACAAACCCATCTCTTCATAGTAACCCTGTTCAGTGATGTTTAAGTGAGATATCCGCATGGCTTGCCCTTTAACTATGTTGTTGAACACATATTGTAGATGCATACTTTGTCTATGAAGTATTGCATTCTTGTAGCATTTCTTTCTAGATACACCTGTATTGATGTATGTTCCCATTACTCTTTCAACATATACATCCAAATATTCGACCTTGGTATATGAATAGTAAGATGAAAATTTTAGACATTCTATCATTTTATTCATTTTGGAGATACTTTCTATTAAACTTTGTTCCTCTCCTTTCCAAATAAGAAAAACATCGTCTACAAAACGAAGATAGAAAATTACATGATTTTTAAACCAAGTCTCTTGAAATAAATGGTCTTCCTCCCATAGCGCTAAAAACATATTGGTGTAGCTGTTGGCGCAAGAAGTGCCCATAGCTACGCCTTCGCGCTGAATATAGATGGTATTGAGGAAGACAAAAACATTGTTCTTTAAAATAATCTCCAAAAAGATACCTATAAGTTGAATACAGGATTCACTGTATTCACTATGTTTAGTTAAATACCTTAATACATATTCTATACCTAGGTCATTTGGTATAATTGTAAACAATGATTGAATATCTAGAGTAACGAACATCATATTAGTTTGCAAAGGTGTAATACTAGTATGTTTATATAAATCCATAAGAAATTGTTTTGTGTCTTTTAATACTATTTTAAAGTTTCTGTGCACCATCCTCCACCAGAGACTATAGGTCTCATAGGGGGATTTTTTGGGTTTTTATGCACCTTAGGTATTCCCTGTATTACGGGTATCAGTGGATGTTCCACCTCTAAGAATTTAGCTAACTCATTGGTAATCATACTATTACTAAATAACTCATGTATAGTCTGAGTAATATTTACTTGTATATTTTTAATTTCTTTTCCATTTATAATACTATAGTGAGATACATCCTTAAGCATCTCTTGCATCACCTCATTATGAAACCTAGTCAATTTATTCCAAATAATCACCCCTTAGTAGAGGCTTTTTATAATTTAGTGGAGGAAGATGTGCACCACCTGTATAATGAGAAATATAAATACAATAACATTAAATATAGGTATAACCTTAATTACAACGAAAGGAAAGCTCTACAGAGACTACAAAAAATCATACTATAGTTTTTAGGCCAGCAGATAAAGGGGACCCCGGTAGTAATGGACAAATTAGAATATATACGGGTGATGCAAGAGATGCTTAAGGATGTATCACACTATAGTATTATAAATAGAAAAGAAATTAAAAATATACAAGTAAATATTACTCAGAATATATATGAGTTATTTAGTTATAGTATGATTACCAATGAGTTAGCTAAATTCTTAGAGGTGGAACATCCACTGATACCCGTAATACAGGGAATACCTAAGGTGCATAAGAACCCAAAAAATTCCCCTATGAGACCTATAGTCTCTGGTGGAGGATGGTGCACAGAAACTTTTTCACTCTATATCGAGAGACAGCTTAGGCCAATTTTGGATGAAAATAAAATAGTATTAAAAGACACAAAACAATTTCTTATGGATTTATATAAACATACTAGTATTACACCTTTGCAAACTAATATGATGTTCGTTACTCTAGATATTCAATCATTGTTTACAATTATACCAAATGACCTAGGTATAGAATATGTATTAAGGTATTTAACTAAACATAGTGAATACAGTGAATCCTGTATTCGACTTATAGGTATCTTTTTGGAGATTATTTTAAAGAACAATGTTTTTGTCTTCCTCGATACCATCTATATTCAGCGCGAAGGCGTAGCTATGGGCACTTCTTGCACCAACAGCTACACCAATATGTTTTTAGCGCTATGGGAGGAAGACCATTTATTTCAAGAGACTTGGTTTAAAAATCATGTAATTTTCTATCTTCGTTTTGTAGACGATGTTTTTCTTATTTGGAAAGGAGAGGAACAAAGTTTAATAGAAAGTATCTCCAAAATGAATAAAATGATAGAATGTCTCAAATTTTCATCTTACTATTCATATACCAAGGTCGAATATTTGGATGTATATGTTGAAAGAGTAATGGGAACATACATCAATACAGGTGTATATAGAAAGAAATGCTACAAGAATGCAATACTTCATAGACAAAGTATGCATCTACAATATGTGTTCAACAACATAGTTAAAGGGCAAGCCATGCGGATATCTCACTTAAACATCACTGAACAGGGTTACTATGAAGAGATGGGTTTGTTCAGGAGTAGATTAGTGAAGAGAGGATATAGAAGTGAGGATATAGACAAAAGCCTGAAAGAAATAGATATGGATAGATATGGTGAGGTTAGATAAGGCAGCACTGTATTTTTCTAGTACATCCACTGTAGAAAAAATACATAGTAATGAATATCAAGAGGTATGAATACCAATGTTTTATACAGTGGACAATCAACATATAATGAACATAATTCAACAGCATTGGCGTGTTCTAACTACAGATCAAGACTTAAGGAAAATAGTAGGTGCAAAACCAAGGTATCTGTTTAAGAACAAACCTAATCTCAAAAGGCTATTGTGTCATCAGATGGAAGATTTTATTATTCATGACCATTTAGGAACTATACCCTGTGGAAAGTGTAAATACTGTCCCTATATTGATCAGAGCTTAGATTTCACACATCCAGATACAGGAATTAACCAACATTTTAAAGTTACAGCAGATTGCAATACAATGCATGTGGTATATCTGGCTATTTGCCAGAAACGCTCTTCGTTCTATGTCGGTAAGACCGATAGAAAATTTCAAAATAGAATTAGAGAGCATTTATATGCCATAAGAATCGATTATGAGAACAACGCATTAACACGCTAAACATGTAATGACGGAAGGTAAAGAACATACCTTTAAATTCAAGGTAATAGATGTGTATAAGCCTGGGATATGTGAAGGGAATATAAGAAATGCCACAGAGAATAAAGAGGTCAATTGGATTATCCAACTTAGGGCGGATAAGGGCAGAGGCCTGAATGAAAGAGCTACAATAAAACCCGTCCTCAGGAATAGAAGGGTAAAGTTCAAGAAGCAATAATAAAAAAAAATATTTTTATTTTAGTTAGTTAATGTTATTACTAGTGAAATCTTAACACTATAGTTATTATTAATATAGTGAGAAATGATAAGCTCTTTGCATTTAGATGGAAAGCAAAGTTATTGTTTAGTAATAATATTTGAGTGACAATCTAAAGGCTAAATTAATATTTTTTAAATGAATAATAGCTATAGTACACTTACAGTAATTTAGCTGAGGTAGGTTATTTGAGAACCCTGTAATATGATATTTAAATAACAATTCATAGAGTTATCTATACAGAGTAAAAGAAAGTCTGCAAAGTGTCATGCCAATATTTTATGGCATGCACTATTTGTTAATCGTGACCCTTTTCAGTGCATAGGGCTTGGACTTGATCACTGCTGATATAATTTAGAGTGCTAACCCTCTTTATATAAGATGGCAAAAAAGCCACGATGAGTAGGTGATTTTAAGTATAATATGATGGATGACAGTTGTCTAGATTTTTGTATTTGTTTTAGAAGTGGCACTATGATTGCTTGTAGTGAATTGTTTAGTTCACAGGTTTAAACAGAACCTAGGTGGTTATAAACTGTGCACGG
Organism: Protopterus annectens; assembly: GCF_019279795.1. Lineage (NCBI taxonomy): Eukaryota > Metazoa > Chordata > Ceratodontiformes > Protopteridae > Protopterus > Protopterus annectens. Next base: position 892,206,139 of record NC_056746.1, read on the forward strand.
TTTGTTCACTATTATACGTAAGCATCTTTTACATATATGAATGTCATTTTTATTTATATATGAATGTTTTTATTTAAATTTGTTTGAGTTGCATTAGTTTGCAGCTCATAGTGCATGTGTATATATATATATATATATATATATATATATATTTTTTTTTTTTTTTAAGGTTGAATTTATTAGATTTTCTATAAAATAGTACCTTGTAGATGATTACAAAAGCTCATGTGCATGAGACTTTATTTTATTTTATTATTTCATTATGTGTGGAATGCATATAAGATAGAATTTACTTATAAGATGCTAAAATTAAAATCATATAGTACGGACGTATTTATTTAAAAAAATTATTTTATGCGAATGTACGAAGTTATTGCATATTGACCATGGCCCATACTGACAATTACTGATTTACCAGCTTATAAGCCGAGGCAATATAATTCTTATATATTTTCGATAAAATTAGGCATTTTTATGGGGAGGTTCTTCAACTTATATGCAAATGTATAAAGTTACTGCATATGGACCAAGGCTCGTATTGACAACCAGTTTAACGAGTCAAATGGTTATATAGGTTGAGGTAATATATTTTTTATATATTTAATGAAACTATGCATTTTTATTAGGAAGTAATATGATGGTAGGTGCATATGATGAATGATGAGAGCTCCGAATATTATTCACCTGATACAGAGCTTCTTATGCTCATCAGGGCATCAATGTTATATGGATGTCAATGACATAGTAGTAGTTTACTGCTGAGATGATATTCAAATTTGTAAATTTCAAATTTATAACTATGAATACTGTCAAATGTTTAAGTATCCTGTATTTTGGAGTTTTATATGTGTAAATAAGGTATTTATTAACATCTATTGATAGCTTTGTTTTGTATTTAATATAGCGCTCTGAAACTTTATTTTACTGTTTAAAGAGTTTAGGACGTACAGTAATGTACTAATACTGCTATATATTTTAGTCTATGTATCTTTAAACTTCAGGAAGTACTGGCTAATAGGGAAGATAATTGATTAATTGAAAAGAAATCATATGATGAGTATATAAGCATTTGTTTGTTAGAAAGGAAGGTTTTAAGGTCTGAAGAAGCTTTGGTGAAAGCGCGAACCTGTGCACACAATAAAACGTTCCATTTTATGTTTTACGATTAAGACTGGATTATTTTCATGAGCCAATTGGTTGCCTGTCGCTGGCTTTTGCTTTTGGATTTATTGTTACTTATTGAAATTAATTGAAAAGCATTCATGGCACTGTATTTACTGTCATGATAACATTGATGCAGTTAACTATATACTGAATGTGTGAAAATATAATAGCAAGGCAAAATTAAAGTCCACTTTTGAGAAAAGATCTACATTTTCATCTTTGTCAGCATCGTCATTGGCATGTTCATTGTCACCTTCACTACATGTTCATCATTGTCTTTATTGTGTCTTTATTTTCACTGGTACAGAATATTCCAAAAAGTTCCAATCCAGCACTAATCTGTTCAATGTACAAAACAAATTCCTTTTACTGCAGAACAATCATTGAAATGATTCACATACCTCTAATTTTCTTTCTAAAAGTGATTATTCCACAGCAGACAACTGTGTTACATCTGTGCTGTTATACTGTATGCCAAGCATTATGCACTTTAGAAGGAATCATATCCTGTTCTATTCTGATTTTACTTGAATATAACTGGATTTATTTATTGGATTTTTGTCTGATTTAATGATAGATGGATTGTGCTTCAGAATACAAAAAAAAATAAATAAAAAAAACACCTACCCGCAAGACTTCTCAACTGTCCCTATTTTGGAGGAAAGTACCTATTTTCAGGTGTGATTTCCCCTACACATCATGTACCGATTTATGTCCATATTTTCAGGATTGATTTACCTCTTCACACAATTTTTTTGCATCCCCCTCATAATATTTGATTTTTAAAGCAGTCAAGTAACAGGGAAAACCAGACTATATGACCAAAAAACTCGTGTCCATATTCATTTAAAGAAAGAGGACACATATCTTACATTGTCCCCTTTCAGAAGCAAAAATAAATGACCTTGTGTGGTAACATTTTATAATATGGTTCATTAGAGTCTACTTTGACTCTATGATAATGAGCTTATATTTTTCCATCATTTTTGTCAGTCTGTTTTTCAAATGTGTGCTTGTGGGTAGTGTCTCATATTGCTACTGGAGGAAGAAAAATGTGTGTGATATTTGGTATTCAAATGTTATGCTAATTAGATGTCCAGGTTTTTGGATGTACCTACTTTTCAAAGGCATTTATACCTATTTTCAATGTCTGCAGGTTGAGAGGTATGCTACTCTCTATAACTTATTTGTGCCAACAGATGTATCATCAACATTTGAAACCACATAACCTAGAATCAGAAAGTAACTGGAAATTTTCTCAATTTAGAGTAAGTACAAACAGGAGTTTACTATACTTAATAAACATAGTTCCACTGAGGTAACTAAAGTAAAAAAAAGTACTTCGGAATCAGAAAGTTCACATCACATGATGAGAGAATAATTGCAGCATAAAGAAATATAAAAAAAATGCACATAATCATTAAGGTTTACAAACAGCTGACATCTTTATGGTCAGGTCTAAATAGGGACTAACACAAATACATTTATTTACCAAATTTGTGTTGTAGGACTGATGATCTCTTTGATGCTCACTGAAGTAAAATGTTCAAAAGGTTTACCTACAGGTGATTGAGGTATCCTTATTCAACTCACCAGTTTCCAAAAATAAATATTAAAACTGGTGAGTCAAAAACAGTATAAAAACACAAAGCAATCTTTTTTACAGGGGTATAAGCCCCCTACACCCCCATGTTAGGGGCTCTGCCTCCACCTCCCTAAATTATATATGCCAACTCCATGGTTGCACCATACTGAAGAAAAATGGAAAAATCTCTGAAAAGTGTTCTTGTACACAATACAACACTTTGCAGTGAAACTCATGGTAGTATTGCATTTTCATATTAAACCCAGTCACCCACCAGTGCATCAACTACCTGTAGTTATGAGTGCTCAAAATATAAAAAAGTGATTAAAGTGTGTCACTACTTGGAAAACAGTTATCCCAACATTACAGGAGGCCAAACTTACTAACAAAACATAATAAAGATTTGAAGTAAAGTGTAATGAGCGGGTCTACTTCCAAATTTTGAACTTTCAAAATGCCGACATTCTTATGGTCGAGACCATACGATCGAAATTTTGAAACTTCGAACCATTTAGATGGAGATCACCGTACAGAGCAGAACAGTATATTTACTGTTTTCCTCACTATAGTGTGATCTTGGAGTTGGTATATTTAATTAGCAGGGGGTGTGAGAGGTGCAGTGGGGGCTTTTTGCTTTTATTTATTTATTTTTTTAATTTAAAATTTGAAGTTTAAGAACTTTGAAGTCAATGTTTTTGAAAGTTCAAAATTTAGAAGTAGACCTCTAATGAGCTAGGATATATAAGAGAGGTATGCTTAGCCTATATCAGTACCTAAGAAAGCAATGCATTGTCTTAATTCCTCAAAGAGTGCTACTCCATGGAGAAATTCTGGAGAGGAAAATTGAACAGAAGGTGAGTAAACACAAATGTTATGATATACTATTGCAGTGATGGCCCCTCCCACAAAGCAGATAACAAAAATACAATTACTAAAGAGCAGGAGTGCAGTATTTGTGAGGTATTTTCATGCAAAAGCTTCAAATACTTATAAGTTAGAAGAAAACGGTGCAAAGTTACACATTGCTCCTATCAGGGGCAAACATTTGAATGCTAGATAGATGACAAGTGGCAGTATGAGGAAAGAGGTATTTGTGTATATATTTTATAGGGTTGTCCAAAACTGTAAATATATTTGCAAGAAGCCCTCCAGATTATATAAAAAGTTGCATATTATAAAGAGACAAATGCTTACACAATCCCACACATGTACGGAATGATGCACAGGCCAAAACTCTGAATAATACAAACAAAGACAAAAAAAGGACAGCACCATCAGTCAGCACTCCAACAAAAATCTTTAATATCACAGATACATGATATTATAATTAATACATCCAAGGACTGGAATTAGTTTTAAGCATATCAGTTTTGGCTATAAGCCTTCATCAGTGCAATGTAACACTACCCCCTCAGCAAGATTTAAACACAGTTCCCTGAACACATATTGGCTATCACAACTGCTCATTAAGACCTGGTGCAAATAAAGCACCTAACTTTATAATCCACGTTTGTTCCTTATGATTTAACAACGAATGCCATCCCACTTTATTGCTAGTTTTGAAACAAATCCTGTCAATAATAGTAAACATAAATCATGCTGAAGCATGTTTCAGATTATGTTTATATAATGCATTCATGGATTTTGCACACCAGATTTCACTCAAATGTTCAGATAATCTTAATTTGAAAGGATGTGATGTTTGCCCCACATAAAATGCTGAGGAAGAACAAGTTGCCAAATATACCACCCAATCAGTGTTACAACTCCCATATATTAAGATGTCAAATACTGTAGCGCTATTTTTCGAAGTGAAACATTTATCCTTATTAACAAATCTACAAAAATATCAGCCCACTAATCTTTGTCCATCCAAACTAGACTGATATTTCTTCTTAACCATGTTAAGCCATGACTTCTGTTTTGAAAGTGCTTATTTTCATTTCAGCGGCTTCACACTCAGTAACAAACTGCTCCAGTGCTCCCTGAAGATAACAGCCACTTGAGGCTAAGAGAACAACACCCTTTGCAGGCAGCAAAATGTAACCCTCGGTTATTCAGAGTAGTTATTCATCAGATCTTGTCCATGCCTTGTTATCCTATCCATGAAAATCACAAACAAGACAGAAGACAAAACATGCCCTTGGCAGAGTTGCAAGTGCACCTTGAATGGATTTGACTTAATGCCAAGAATAAAAATTCTCACTCCTCAAATACAGAGATTGAATGGCATGCAGAAGTAATCCTTAGACTTGTATTGTTGTAGTATTTCTCACAAGACCATTCTGAGGTACATAGCCATATATATTCTCCAAGTTTACAAAGCACATGTAGATAGTACTGGTGAACTCTCATGAGCTCTCCATTATCTCTGTAAGGAGAAAGAGTTCAATCACTGTTCCTAGGCCTGGACAAAATCCACATTGTTACTACTGAAACAGAAGCATGACTACTGAATTACATATTTTCAGTTCCTCAGTATACGCTAGTGGAATTTCCTCCTCAGATGAGGGCATGCCCACTGATTACAAAGCGTTTTTAAGTGTCATTACTCAAAAATGTCTCCAGTTAAGGTCAGCATTTCTTCACCATTACTGAGAACTGCCTGGGCAATATTCTTCCTCCCTCTCTTGAATCAACATATTATCAGAACCCTTTGGAGGCCATCCAAAAGTCATTCTCAGTGGTCTCATTAACGTCCTCACAGACAAGGTGTCTGCTTCATTGGCTACTGAAGTAGCTTCCTTCCTGGCTTTTGATATCTACCTTGTTAGCACTAGGGTTATTACCATGACAAATGCAGACCATCTTTTTAGCACAGCTACTTGCTGCTACCTCAACTATTATGGTGTTGAACAATGTCCATTCACATTTCTGACCTGTCCAGGAGTATGGCAGAAGCATTTCTGAAGGTGGTAGTTAAACTAATCTCACAAGAAAGAATTGGTCCAGCATTCACTGACATTCTTAATATTTGTTTGGGCTTACTGGGTTTGTCCAACAGCTGGCCCACCACATGTCCTAATTCACCCCTTAGTGGTATTCAACTCAGCAACTCTCCTGACCTGAGTGTACAGCGCAAATAGTTCAAGGCTTGTTGACATTACTACACATTCAATCATTGACCTTTGGTCTAAGATGCTTTGGTATCAAGTGTACTTACGAGTATTCTTGTATTTAAACATGGAGGTTATTATGGATTATTCACTCGACTGAACTTTCTAGGTCATCCAAACACCAGAAGCTTATGTGGAGCACCATAGCCAGTCCTGGTTCCAGGGATAGGTTTTGGTACCCACACTCCAGTGGGAAGTTCTAAGATTCTTTAAATGAGCCATTAAGGGCATCCTGGATTGCCATTTATTTGGCTTCTGTTTTCAGACCAATTCACTGAAGGTTATCCGACCATTCAGACAGCATAGTTTTAAAATTTCAAAGGTGGGGGTGGGAGCATGCTGCACTGTGTTCATATAATTTAGTCACCTCAGGCTGCTCAATTTTTTGAGAAGTAAAAACTAATTAATACATAAATATGTCTATCTGATATAGTTTTAATCAAGTCAATGAGTAAATAAAAAAAAGCCATCCTGGACCAGTCAGCAATTTAGTACCACTATAAAGGTGCAGAAATAAACAACTTTAAACACATAAAAATAATCTGCAAACCTTCTGAAGAACTTCAAAAAATGTGTTAAGAGTTAAGCGCTTTCATCCCAGAGAAAACAATCAATCAAAGGGACTTTCTTCAGAACATTGAAATATGTCAATAAGATCATTTATATAGAAAAAACTAAACCAATTGATCAATTTGCCACCATGCTACTTAAAGCAACACTACGTTAAATAACAAATAAATACAACCTGTGTATAAACTTAATAAAAACAAACACAAAATTCTAAAAAGGTTGCCTCCCCATAAAAATCCTCTAGAACTAGCATTATTAATGTTAAAAACTGACCACAAAAAAAAAAACAAAAAAAACCATAAAACCTTCCATGTAGTAAAACATCCATTTATAGAGCAATATCTTTCTTTTTTATGATTGGGAGTATGGAGAGATTCTCATTAATACCCGGAGGGTGTGTAACATTTAATTTTATTTGCCACTGCAACTCTCTAATTTCTAAATCCAACTCCCACCATCCTCCCTTTGGGGTGTAAGGCACAACATCCAGAATACCAAACCTAAATTTTGTAAAACCTTGGCATTCTAAGGTGTGTTTATAAAGAGAATTATTTAGGTTGGCTCTGGGAATAGCATACAAATGTTCATAAATTCTCTTTCTCAGTTGTCTCTCCATTTTCCTACATAAAAAATCCACATTTGTCACAAATCTCAATACATATTATGCCTCTAGTGTTACAGTTCCTCTTCTTTAATGTAATTACAATGGGTATACCTTGTAAAGGTACTGATTGTATTGCTAAAATGTAAGAGCATTGCTTACACGCACCAAATTGTGTCGTACCTCTCAAAGAAAGGTGTGGATTAACCACAACATGCTCACATAAATAAGCAGATGAGGCACAAATTAATTAGAATGGAAGACAAGGCAGAAATGCAATTAAAGGTTGTATTATGTATGTATGTGTTTATTTATTTATATATTTGTTTATTTATTTTGTTATTTATTCAGTTTGATAAGCAGAGTACAGCATTGATTCAAATGGACCTATTTCGGCCTCAGCCCAGACATGGCATTTTGGTAGTTGTAGAAAGATAAATTTGATACAATATATAAAAACCAAGATGCTAGAGCAGACTGGTTTTGTGAATGACTCCTTGAGAATAGTACAGGTGAAGCATATGTCACTATTAGAGTCAGACGTCAAGCATGGAAATGCCAGTGCCAATTTTGGTGGAATGCTTGACAAAACAGAGGGTGAATAGAAAGAGAGATCAGATTCACCTCAGAACAGATATTTGTGTACTTGTGCTATCCCTAGAACAATATGGCTGGATAGACTAGAAAGTTCTAAGTAAATGCATACATTGGAATGTGTTTGGAGTATGCCATGTTGAAAACAAAGTGACAAAAGTGCATTTCAGTGAGAAGCTGGGAGGCCTAAAATGGCCTGAACATGCTGTAAATGTTTAACTGTACATATTTTGATAAATTCATGTAGAAGGTATGGTTGTAGAGGACATCGGTGCTGTAAATCACTGATAAGTTAATAATAATGGCTACATATGTCTAACTAGTAAAAACAAAATAAAGAAACGTATGCAAATTGGAAAATTATAAAGAATTTTCAAGATGTTAGGGAAGCCTGCTTTTCTATGACCTATATTTATCGCCTGATTCTGTAGTTGTGTATCTCTGTATATGTTATTGGTTTCAGATGTTGATGTCACATTTGAGGGCTACAAATGGCCCAAATGTGGATTAAATAGTGATATGTGTGTGTGTGTGTGTGTGTGTGTGTGTGTGTGTGTGTGTGTGTGTGTGTGTGTGTGTGTGTGTGTGTGTGTGTGTATGAGAGGGAGAGAAATAAGCATGTATATAGATGAGTCTACTTATTTTCACTGAAAGCTCATTTCATTGAAACTCAGTTGCCTGCGCACAATTCACTGAAAGCTCATTTCACGGAAAACTCATTTGACTAAAACTCATTTCATTGAAAGTTATATATGGCCTTTTCCCCACTGAAGTGCAATCCTGGAGTTAGTATATAAAGTAAGGGAGAGTGTTGGGGGCACAGCCCTTAATGCAGTAAAAAACAATGAACAATACTTTAAAAACAAGCGCTTTTGCTCGGTTAATACCGAGCTTCTTCAAAGTCAAACAGTTCTGTGTTAAAATAACCTAGATTAAATAGTACATCAGAGAGTCACATGACTCATTCTGATTAGATTAAGCCAATCTCTTACTAATTGAAAGGTAAAAATACCTACTTAAAAAACATTGTCATACCTAAATCTAAAAAGTGTATTATAACAATCATCAGTCATGTGACTCTCTGATGTACTATTTAATCTAGATTATTTTAGATTAAAGGCGGTTTTATTTACAATTATTCTTGCCAGTGAGTTCCGGGTCCTGTTACTGTGTGGCATCATTTTGGATTATTGGTTTTGTTCTACTTGTTTTTTTGTGGTTTCGACACTTCCATGGCAGAAGGAACGGAACAGGTGACCTTTTTGGAGACACCTATTCTCCTCAGGGATGACTCTGATGATGCCCCTGTAACCCGAGGCAAGTTTAAGCAAGTGATGGCTTTATTAACTCAACTCACGAGTAGCATCAATGAGCATACCAGGGATCCTATTTCAGGATTGCCTGGTAACCAACTACAGTTTACAGATTCAAGAAGGAAGCATGTCATTTCCTCTCCGCCGAAGGCGGCTAGTAACACGCAAGATGAACTTCCTGGTAGTATCCCACAGAGCAATGGCGTATTTTATGTACCGCTTACAAGAACAGGTAGTGCACAGAAAAACAAAGTGGACATTAGCAACAAGGATTTTAATTTTGGTGTTTGGGCTGGTCAGCAATTTCACTTCAAACAAGGTACTGTAAATTTTAATTTTAACGAAAATATCAAAAACAACTTTAACAGCCTAAGGGACAAACTGTACGCATTCAAAAGCAACCAATTGGAGATAGATTACCTTAAGGAATGCGTGCAAGTTAAGCGTGTTCCTAAAGGTCTCCGACTTTACAAGTTCCCTAACAATGCCCAACCAGGGACTTCTTTTTACGACAAACTTTGTGATATTTCTGATAAAGCTGGTTTAGAAATGTTAAAACTAATGATATCTTGGTATGAGACTAAAGCTGATATTTTGTTGAGAGAACTTAACATTTTAAATGAAAATTTAATTAATGATATTAACTTTGCCAGTGTCAAGATAAACTATGACAACGTTTTCCATGAAGTTGATCAATACTGTTATAAAATCGTGAATCGTAAAGTTAAGAAACTAGAAAGAGCTCTTATAGAATATAGGGAGGGGGCAGCTTATCCGACCCCCAATATGAACCACATTAATACATCAATCCTAGACAGAGTAGAGGAAACTAATAATAGTAACAACCATCCTAGACTGGGGGCAGAGCCCCTCAGAAGAAGTGAAAGAATCGCAGAAAAGGGAAGAAAACACTCTTTTCAGGATTTTCAGCACCCCCCCATCATAGGGGGGAGGGGATTGAGGTATCAACAACAGGGTTGGAACAACCCCCAGAAATAGACCCTTTAAGAATTCCTATTCTTCATACGGACTCACAAGAAGTATATAACAAACAAATTGTATTTAGAAATGGTAATTTCACTATTTTCAACTTTACGGAGATAACACCTACCCAGGACTATTTTGATCTATTCACTAAGGGATTTAATTTTGTTCCCTCCCGCCCCTCAAACCTTACTAATACATTAATAGATGTGAAACTATTTATTAGGCAGTTAAACCTCAACTTATTTTTTAAAGGACAAACTTACATGAAAATGGGGCTATCCAGGGCTAGTACATTCAATCCCCCCACTCACCCCTCCCTTAAGGTTTTTGAAGAACTGGTCGAAAAGGATATTAGGAAGATAAAATATGACAAGTCCAGTAATTACCCCACCAACCTGAATGTTAGTGAGACACAGCTGATTGATTATCTGAAACAGGAAGGGTGTAGGGTCATGAAACCCGACAAAGGAAGGGGGTGTGGTGTTGATGTACAAGGTTGATTATGACTCATATTTACACAATATGTTACAGGACATAGATCAGTATGAACTGGTTTCTAGAAATGAAATTAATATTGCATATTCTAAAATCAGTTTTCTTTTACACGACCACTTATTGCAAGGGGTAATCAATGAACGTTTGTATAACTTTCTGCACGTGGATAGACCAAGAATCCTGGTTATCTTTGGTATCCCCAAAACCCACAAGGGCCTTGATCCAATTAGATTTAGGCCAATAGTTTCAGGAGCAGGGAGTATCACTGAGCCTCTTGCAAAATTTGTTGATTTTAGTGGAAAAGATTTCTAGCTTCTATTGTGCACATTTGTAAAGATTCCTGGGATTTTTTAAAAGGAATAGATCAACGGATGTTTAATACAAATTTACTTATGGTCACCATAGACATTGTTGAGCTTTTTCCAAGTATCCCCCATAAAATAGGCCTTGAATGGTTCAGAGAAGTTTTGTTAACTGAAGCTGCTCTTGATAACAAGATTGCTAACTTGGTGTTGGAATTCATCGAAATTATTCTTGAAAACAATTTTATTCATTTTAATGGTGAATTCTATCACCAAAGGAAAGGGGTAGCAATGGGGGCCCCGTGTGCTTCACTATATGCTAATATTGTGTTGCACCATTGGGAGAAGAACTACATCCTTGTTAATCAATGGTCCGAATATATAGTACATTACAGGAGGTATTTGGATGGCATTTGTCTGTTATGGAAGGGCACTGATGAAAATTTAAAAGAATTTATGAATTATATTAACAATAGTACGGATTTTCTGAGATTTACCCATAAGATTGATCAAGACCAACTCAACTACTTAGACGTGACATTATTTAAAGATTATGATAATCAATGTTTTCAATCCAAGCTATTTAGGAAGGCCACATTTTCTAATTCGTACCTCCACTATGATAGTGGACACCCCTTTTATCAGAAAAAGGGCATTGTTAAAGGACAGCTTATCCAAGCATCTAGAATGTCTAGCTCCCTTGAAAGTTTTATAGAGGAAGTACATACTCTTAGGACACTTTTTGTAGAGAAGGGATATCCTATATCCCTGATTGATGGTATGAGTCAAGAGGTTTTGATAAATAGGGAAATGAAATATTCCCCCTTAATAGGAGTGTCATCCACTACTCTGGATCAAAAGACATCAGTAGAGCAGCCAGAAGTGAAGAATAACAATTTTATTCACACTTTTTCAGCTAACTCTTATGATATTGAGCATATTATATCTAAATATTGGCCGATACTCACCTTAAATGAAGAAATAAACCAATTTGTCTCTGAGCATCCCCACTTTATAAGGAAAAGAGATGTTAATTTGAAAGAATTATTTGAGATGAAAGGAAAACCTGGGCTTGCAACATGTAAATTAAGAACAGGTACACATAAATGTGGTAGTTGCAAACAGTGTAGCGCTATGATTAACCGAGATACAATCTACATTCCCTCTAGAAAATTCAAATTTAGCTCCACTAAATATTTTAATTGTGGAGCAAAGGGAGTAGTTTACTTAGGGCTATGCATGCACTGTCATAGTTTTTATGTGGGGAAAACGGAGAGACCTCTGAGAAGAAGGGTCTATGAACATCTTTATGATGTTTCGAAAGGTAAAGAAAATAATGCTTTTTCTAAGCATTCACAAATTTGTAAAAACATGGAATTAAAATGTTTTGTCTTAGAGCAAGTGACACCTGATATAAGGGGTGGTAATTGGGAGGCTAGACTAGAATATTGAGAGTTATATTGGCAGCTTAAGCTAGATGCAGGTAGACCACCTGATTTAAATGAAAATATAAATATAGGTAGTGTCCTTAAACTAAGAATGGCCCATTTATAATTTTATAGTAAGTCATGAGTATTGTATTTGTAACATGTACTAAACTATTGTGTGTATTTCACTTATTGCTTCGATCAATGAATGTGTGGGTAGAGATCCATTTAAGTATGAATACCTTTAGAGAAAGTGTTTTAATAATGGTTTGAAACAAGCTTTAAGATGTTCAGTTTGTGATGGTCTATGTTGTTATAATACACTTTTTAGATTTAGGTATGACAATGTTTTTTAAGTAGGTATTTTTACCTTTCAGTTAGTAAGAGATTGGCTTAATCTAATCAGAATGAGTTATGTGACTCTCTGATGTACTATTTAATCTAGGTTATTTTAACACAGAACTGTTTGACTTTGAAGAAGCTCGGTATTGACCGAGCGAAAGCGCTTGTTTTTAAAGTGTTGTTCATTGTTTTTTACTGCATTAAAGGCGGTTTTATTTACAATTATTTTTGCCAGTGAGTTCCGGGTCCTGTTACTGCGTGGCATCATTTTGGATTATTGGTTTTGTTCTACTTGTTTTTTTGTGGGGGCACAGCCCCCCACATAGTTTGGTTATATATTGTCTTCTGGAAAGAGTTATTCATTGGACTTGTAAGTATCCATATTTATGGTTTTAAGCATTTAAAATAGGTGGGGACTATGGCCCCTACACCCCCCAGTGTGGGGGGCACAGCCCCCCACACCCCTTACTTTATATACTAACTCCAGCATCGCACTAGAGTGGGGAAAAGGCCATATATAACTTTCGACAAAATGAGTTTCAGTCAAATGAGTTTTCAGTAAAATGAGCTTTCAGTGAATTGTGCACAGGCAACTGAGTTTTAGTGAAATGAGCTTTCAGTGCAATGAAGTAGACCCATATAGATTATATAAATATATCTATCTATCTATCTATCTATCTATCTATCTATCTATATATGTGTTGTTAAATTTAGATGGATGGAGGATGAGGCTCTGACAGACACTTGGGACTATAAGTTGCTATTTATTAATAATAATACTTGCATCTCTGCATCTCTACCTTGCCTATGTTTAATACTGGTTAGCACACCATATGCTGAAATGTAGTGGTGCTTAAAGACAGATATTACACATATACTTAAGTATTGTAAACCTGCGGTAGTGGTGCTGCGGTAGCATTGTCGCCTCACAGCAAGACGTTGTCCCATTCGATTCTCAGCTAGAGCGTCTTCTGTGTGGAGGCATATGTGAATGGGCGTGCCTTCATTGAAGGTTGTGTGTCAGGGCTGGTAACTCGGCACGTAAAAATCCACTACCAAACATTAGCGGACCAGAGTTCTGCTGTGGCGACCCCTAACCGGGATAAGCCGAAAGACACAACAACAACAACTTAAGTATTGTGAAATGTTAACTACATGAACAGATGAAATGTCATGGAATAAGATAGAAGAATTTATGTAGTTTGCATTTAGTTATCTAGGTATTAGGCACAAGCCTGCATTAACATTTATTTTACAGTTGGCAAACTATAACTGTGTTACTGTTTTCAGAAGCTGATGCCTGTCTGCACCCAGATTTAAGTGAATTTAGTATAATCATACTTAATACTTCTAAAGGAAATTGGCAATGCTCATTTTATACCTGTCCAAACTGAGAAATTGTTTTTCTGTTTCTGAAATTTATGATATTTATCTGCAGATACTTAATCTGTGATAATTACATTTTTCCTTGTTATATAAGTACTAGTAAAGATGCTTGCGAATGATGCAGTTAAAATGTGAGAGATGAAAGCTTGATAGTGTTAAACGGAAGGGTAGGAAATAGACTACAAAAACAGGGCCTTGCCATGTAGTTTAGGAGCAAATTAATGGGAATTAAATTATGTTGTATTTAAGAAGCTTCTATTGGGAGGCATTAAGACTTCATATTTTTGGATGGAGAATGCACAGCTCATCTGAGCAATTTAAGATAAGAGTATGTCTAGTATTTAATGGGACTTATGATGTTTTGAATGGTTCCACTTAGTCCTGCAGAGTTAGTAAGGTTATATAACTTTTGGCATCTTAGATGAATTAGGTGATCATTTTGAAAGTATATACCAGTCACACTTAAGAGCTTTACTGACCACATAAAATGTTCATAACAGTGATGCACTGTGAAGGATGGTTTAAAAAATATTGGATCTCCTTATCCCTTTTTGATGATGCTGATGGGTAGTATAGGTCATATTGCAGTAAAAACAAGGGCTTAATGAGGACTGGTGGAATATTAGAGTCTGTGAAGCTGAGTATGAACAGTAATGGAATGAATAGAACAGATGCCGATTTTCAACTAAATGCTGACCACAGTACATAGGTTAATACTAGGCTAACTGCCCTTGCGAGCCATTTTAAGCCTAGCCAATTATCCCTTGTGAGATTCAAACCCTGCACCTTGTGTTTGTAAGGCAAACACCTTAACCATTAGGCCACCCTCCCAACCCCAGAGAGTTTTAAATTGGAAATGACAAGGAACTGGTCTAAGAATTATATTAAATTTTATATAGAATATTCACAGTGAATAGACTGATATAGTAAAAAGTGGCTCATGGAGGGCTAGGACTGTGTAAATTGCACACATTGCTTTAGGGTTATGTTACGGACCAGATTATCTGTTTTGTTGATGGAGGACATTGAGAAGTAGGCTTTAGATAGTAGTGTGGCTATGCACAGAATATAATAAACAGTGTTTATTCTGACAGAGGGGAGGAACAAATATGAGAGCTATATGAAATAAATGTATGATGGCCATAGTAAAGGAAATGTACATTAATTGAAATATATGTAAACAAAGAATTTGAGCATTCATATATCTCCAGCATACACCTCAGAGCAATGATAAGGTAAAATTAAATTAATGTAACTATTTTTGAGTTTATGGTCATTTATTAGGTTTGATTAATAATTTGGATATATATGGGAAAAGTCCATAATGTTGTTCTGAAAATGTTAAGTAGTATAGTATGTAACATAAATGTTGTTATGATGGCAAAATTATGGAAGCTAAAGAAGACCATAATGGACTGATGATGACTGTTAAGGTGTACATATTTGTAAATATGTGTATAATTTAATGAAAGCAGCAAAGCTTGTTTGGTACTTACATATTATTGCAACCATTTATTCTCCCAACCGCAATGAGTGCCGGTTGCAGGATAGTGAAGATATTGCCTGTATGATGATAATAAAAATTGTCCACTGTTTTGGTGTGTGTAATCTTTTGTTCTCATCTGTCTGCCCACGACATCACAGAAAAGTCTTATTAAGTCTTCTAAACTAAATCTGTTTTGTGTGATGAGTAACTTTCCAGTGTTACAAGGTTCATGCCACTTTGCAACTGATTCTGTGCATTTGTAAATTTTTCAGGTCAGAAGAATAACTGCTTCAGGGTCAGAGTGTAACACTGTTATTGGACAGAGGTGACTAAAGGGGTTCTGCCAGGAAACTCAGCATAGGTCTCAACTGTTCAGATTTTCGGCTCTTATGTTTGGCCCATTCCTTATGAAATGTGTGGTTTTCTGGCGAATCCCTGGAGATAGAAGTCAGTAAATCATGACAGACATTTGAGTTTCAGGCTTCGTAACCTTCTCCAAATGCATTGTCATGCAAAATCTATTATTCTAACAATTGTCTAAGTTTATAAGTGCAATATTTACAAAATTTTTTCAACCTTTATCCCCTCGTTATTTTTGCATATCTTTTATAATAACTGCATTTGCATAATCAAATAATGGGCAGCAATCTCATTTAATTAAATATTGTGGTAGCGACAATATATGTCAGACAATCCTACTTGGTGCAGTTAGATCAAGTGCAAAACAACAAAGACTACTTTCTTAATATGAATACTACTAACATGCTGGCGAAAAAGCGTGGTTGCGAAAACACAAATAATGGCCTGGCGAGAAAGCGTGGTTGCAATAATACGTAAGTACCACTTGTTTGTTTTAAAAAAGAAAGAAACAAGAACAAAGAATTTCAGGGGCACACACCTCAACCATAATAAGGTTGCATTTCCCAGAGGGAGTGTACCAAAGTACTCTTGCAGCCATTTACTGTTTTAATGGGCATGTACTAGGCTGGAATAATGACCTTTTACAGTAAAAAAATTCATGGGTGTGTTAGTGTACCATTAGAGGAACACAGAACAGTATTGTAAGACAGTAACAGCACAGTCACATATATCCATTCTGGACTTGTTCACACAGTATACGGCCACTTCAGGTCATGGTTGCTAAATTGCTTTCTCTAAGATCTAATATTAGCCCTATGAACCCATTATTTATACATTTATGACAGGTATGTGTCTTTGTGTGTGTGTGTGTGTGTGTGTGTGTGTGTGTGTGTGTGTGTGTGTGTGTGTGTGTGTGTGTGTGTGTGTGTGTGTGTGAGACAATTGCCTGGCACTTGAGGTCATTCTCTTGTGGTATTGGTTGGTGGTACTCAGGCTTGGCATGCTCCTTCTAAGTTGTGTCATATTGTTACTTGTTACAAGTCATGTTCTTAGTTTGACAGTCAGTGACTCACGTGATCACCAAGCTTGTGGTGTCCAAAAATTATTAGTCATTCTTTATATTTTTTTGACAAGAAAAAATATCTTAATTCTAGGCTTATTGCCCATCGCAATGTGAAGATGCATAGAATTTAAACACATGTTCACAGACGGTCATATGATGTCAGTAGTATCTATGCCATTCATGTCCAGCTTTTTGGATTCATATTTCTGTTTTGTTAAGCGCTACATGGCATTTCTTTCTGCAGTGACAGATATCGCCTGAAAAACTAGTTCTAATACTAGATAAATAGACAAAAATGTAAGAAATTCTGCAATGATTCATATAAATACCATTAGTTATGACAGCACAATTTAGTAAAATAAATAAATACTGTAGATGTATTTTAAAGTATATCTAAAGCAAAATATCTGTAAACTCCCTGTAGAAGACACACATGGCCTTGGGGAGGTGGGATCAAGGCTACAATGTACTGATTCCAAAGGGGTTTTGTGAGATGATCTGTAGACTTTCACTGTGATTGTGTTACCATTTCACAAAGTCTATGGCTGGGTCTCCTGTTTACCGTGTTTGCAGGTGACTCGATACTCATTAAAAATGAATACATAGGGGAAAGAGGGTGAAGACACCAGCTTATTAACTATCCTGCTTGTAGCTGTAGCAGGGACTGCATGAAGAGTGCATAGTACTACATTGCAGCAGCTGGGAAATACAAGCAACAGCAGGGCTCATTAGTCATGCTCGAGTGTTGATGATGATCTGTGCAATCCCACGCATGCAGTAGTGTTAAGAAGGATAAGTTATGTTGCAGCCTTAAAAGCCCATGAAGCAATGTATGCTGATCCATTTTTGTCCAAATTAATTGTTGGAAAGGGGAAGATATAAAAGTGGTGAAGGGGGGGCAGTAAGGAGATGGTAGAACATAAGGTAAACAGTTATGGAACGAGCAGGATGGAGATGGGAAAAGGGGGACTCTTTTGGTCAGGTGTCCATTTTATATATATGAAGAGATGTTAAGTTCTGGAAGGTAGTAAGTGAAGTAAGAGGGAGGTAGGAGGGTTAAGGTAGGTAGCAGGAGCACACAAATAAGCATATATGAAAGAAAGACTGCCAGGTGGAGTGTTGATATAATCAGGGATGGGGAAGACAATGTAGAAGAAGGCATCAAACACACATAGGAAAGACAATGCTGGCTGGGAGGATTGGACAACACATAGGGGCAGGCATAGACATTAAAGGGAGAGAAATACTAAGATGGTGGATAGGCTGGAGTTCACAGCTGCACTCCCTACTAGCGAGGACCCAGCAGGAGCATATTCCCCACCCTGAGCTCCCTCACACTGGGTACTGACTGTGATGGTAAGGGTAATGACATGACTCAACAAGTTACTGATGGAGGGTCTCTAAGCAGCTGATTTAGGTATCTAGTCTCCTGTACATAAGGACCTACAGTATCTCCTCCAGCTGCTACCAGGTGACATACATATCACCCCCACTCTCACTGCTTCTGGCAAGTGCTGTAGCAGCACCTTCCTCAGGAGATCTGGGGGCAGTGGTCACTGCAGGTGCTTCAAGGGGTGTGGAGCTGACAGCAGCAGCAGCAGCAGCTGGAGACACCAGTATCTATGGTGTTGGTGGCAGTGACATACTATCCAACATCGGTGGGGCAACAAGCCTGAATGGTGGCAGGAGTACTGGTCTGGATGCTGCGGCATATTACTGTAAAACAGAGAGAATCAAAATAAAAAATAAAACAAATAAATGTATATAATGGAAAGGATAGCTAGAAAGAGACTGGGAGAGAGAGAGAAAAACACAAATACATTGAAAAAATACATTTAAAACTTTACCCGAGCCTGACCATTTTACATGTACATAATGTACTGACCATGAAACACACACCCAACTGTTACAATAATGTGCCAAGATACAACCCATAGGGGAATGCAACCCACAGCCTTTAGCACATGGAAAAATGAAAGGCAATGCAGTCACATGCTGAGCTATAGCAGCAGTGTAGGAGAAGGATCAAGTGAAACACATACCTGAAAAATAAAAGAGACAACATGTAGTTCACTTCAATCCGTCCATCTTATTGTTGTCTGAATTTACTCCAAAGGGCCAAGGAAATATCTACTGGAAATTGTGTGCAATTCCAGAAGAAATCAGCAAGTTCTGAAACTAAAACACAAAAGTTGTTAGTATATGTCAAAGGAAAAACAACTTCAAAATGATCAACACACGGCAGGTTCAGGTTAAGACACTTTAATCTTGCAGCAAGGAGACAAAAACGTGCTAATACAGAGTTTGTCTAACTAGAATCAGGAAGTGAAGCTATTCTTATACATTTCTTACAAGGCATTGCCTACTAAGCTGACGTAATCAATCACAAGTTCTTTCAATATTATTTCACAGCAGCTGTTTGTCCATGATTTTCTGCTGGCATATCAAGTTTACAAAAAAAACTTCCTAAGAAAAACAACGTGGCCTTGATGACCACCGGTCAGATATGACTTCTCACTATGCAATGTTACCATTCAAGGTACTATGGCTAATTTGAGCACAAAGCAAGTACAGATCATAGTTCATTTCTTCAAGCAGTCTTTGTCTGATGTATCTTTTCTTTTCCGCAGCTGTGCATGTTCTCATAACACGAACAGAGCTGATTGTTCATATTCAATCACGTTATAGAAAACAGTATTGTTCTATTCATTCACTATTCATTCATTTTCCTGACCTAGCAGATAATCACCTGCTTCTCAGTAAATTTCCAGAAGGCATAAACATGAATTTTGCTGTGCTAGTAAATACTAGGTCAGAGAGCATCTTGCAATTTCAGAAAGTATACTGAAGTTTGAAAAAGCATCTTATAATTCCATACAGAATTAAGCTGTACATAAAATAGAATTAAATGTGTTAACCCTTTTAGCTTCTAATAAGTACTAAACATATACATTAATACATATTTTTCTAACATTTCCCCCTGTTAATACTTTTTATTCTATTTTCAAAAGCATAAACAGTTTGCTTCTTCTCCTAACCTCTTCTGTTCAAGATTTGCAGTTAAGAGAGTCATTCGGTTTAAACTTATGAAAGTGTTTCACTTTTCAACAGTTCTTCAATTTCAGTACTTTGATATAAAGTCTCAGAAACTGACATGTCTATAAAATCTTTGATTAATCTTTTCATGCAGGGAATACCACAACAAACACACACTCCCAATAGGAGTAATCCCACACAAATGGCAATCAGGATGTTCATTAGGATGCTATCCCACCCCCCAAACAAATTCTGGAAAAAGTCCGTCAGTGGGTTTGGGCCTGGTTTGGTCATGGCCGACACTTGCTGAATCACCTCAAGATGGTCGTTTATCTCATGCTGGTTGTCAGGAATATACGAACAGCACTCCTCTTTTATTAAAGCGCATGTACCACCTTTCACCACTAGGGTGAAGTCAAGAGCCATGCGGTTTTGAAGCACCACAGTTCTCATAGCATTCAGTTCATCAGTCATTAATTCGAGAGCAGAAAAAGTTGCATTACTCATTACTTCGAGAAGTTTGGACAGTTTTCTCAGCTCCCAAATCGATTTCACTGCGCCATATGCAGGGGCTATACCTGCCCATGATATAATAGTGTCACTCAACTCCATGTGTGTCAGTTTATCTTTGTTTTTCACGGAATTATGGTTTCTCCAGCCTGCTTCAATTTGTCCCACTGGATTTTCAGGCCTTTTGATTGGATTTTCGGTTTTCTTGGTGACCTCTCTGACATTTTGAATTCTTCCCTGAGGCAAGACTGCAGTGTGTCATATGGCCGGAACCAGGTAACCCAAAAAACAACTGCCGGACCAGTTCTCAGGTAACCATTTGTATGCTTTTTTCCCACAAACAAAATAACAATTCTCTACTTTAGTATTAATATACACTTGCCCTGCATGAAACATTTTCTTATCAATAATAGATAGTTGTTTAAAAAGAGCAGGATTACGTTGTATCTCATCAATAGTTTTATGTATCAACTCAAGATATGAGTCATAGTTTGCATCACAGATATAACCTGCATTATTGGCTTTGGTATAACATTTGTAAGGAACAGTCACATTACAATTACTCCAACCTACCTGAACAGTATCATTTTTGTAAAAACATACAATTCCCTTCTGTGTAACAGGCAGATACAATGCTATTTTGTCTTGTGATTTTACAGTTGTAGTATCAAAAAGCAAATTTTCCCAGGTCTCATTGACCCCTAGGGGGACAGCAGTCATTAATAATCCCCTGCATGCTGTTGGTATAGCTGTGCAAATCCAGCAATTCGAAACATTAAAAGTTTCAGCATACACATATTTAATTTCTTGGTAAGTGTTAAAGTTCGGATGCCAGTCTATGAGTGATTCACATTAATTCAGTTCAGCTCGTGTGGCTGGAAAAAGGAAAGGCCACAACAAAAAGATTAATGTTATCAGTATGGCCAACAGAATGATCATGCAATACTTCTGAGGTTGTTCAACATTTCTATTTGCTCCGTATCTGGTCATTTTGTTCTTGTGTAACAGTAACAAGTTTTTTGTTCAGTTCAAAGTTTTTAACCAATTTACAGTGTGTCAGATGAATCCAGGACTCTCGCTCTGTGATCTTGACTGCAGTGGGTGTTGACAGTAGCACTTGGTACGGCCCTTCCCACTTCGGTGTGGTCCAATTCTTCTTCTTGATAACTTTCACCTAGACCCACATGCCTGGGGCTACTGCTCCTTCTGATGGTCTGGCTTGTTCTTTATCTGAAACAGAATTTAACTGCAAAAGTTGTTTATTACTTAAAAGTTGTCTCATGTATTCTGCAAGTGGACTGTCAGCCTCCTGGTCTGCAGGCATGAGAGGTTTCCACTGAGGTATATAATATGCCCTCCCAAACAGTATTTCAAAAGGAGTTAACCCTTTTGCATTTGGAATAGTTCTCATGCTCAACAGTACCAGAGGCAGGCAGTGCACCCAGTTCTTCTGTGTCTCACTAATCAATTTCCTAAGTTTGTTTTTTAAAACCCCATTATGCCTCTCTACTAATCCTGCAGATTGGGGGTGGTATGCACAATGGTTCCTTCAGGAAATTCCGAAATATCGGCTCAACTGTTGTATAGTTTGATTTACAAAGTGTGTGCCATTGTCACTGTAGATCTTTTCCGGTATGCCAAATCTAGGAATAATTTCTTTAACAAGGACTTTTGCAACAGTAGCTGCATCTGGATTTTTGGTTGGAAAAGCTTCCACCCATTTGGAAAACATATCTATAATGACAAGACAATATTTTTTATTTTCACATTTGTTTAGTTCTATGAAATCCATACAGATAGTATGGAACGGGTACGGTGGTGTTGGGAAACTCCCTTGCTGAGGCTTCAGTGCCCCTTGTGCATGATGCTTGTTACAAACATGGCATGCTGCACAAAAAAGTTTTGTGTAGTTTGTAAATCCATATGCAGTAAACACTCGGTTCACTAACTGTACCATCCCCCCTGTTGAGACATGGCACTGCCCATGGCTCAACAAAGCTGCATATCTAAACAAGTTAGACGGCAAAATTGTTTTTCCTTCTTTGGAGATGTACAGCCCTTTCTCAAGAATTGCTCCTCGTTTTATCCATTTTTGTTTCTCTACATTTGTAGTAAGTGTCTGCATTGTTTTCAACATTTCTAAATCTAAAATCTCAGAAGGTTGTAATTCCTCACTCAAAAGAAATACTTCTGAAGCTGAAGCTGCCTGCTTTGCAGCTGTATCAGCTCTTGCATTACCTTTTGAAGTCCTATCCTGTTGCTTGGTATGAGCTACACATTTACAAATAGCTACTTTCTGAGGTAACTGAATAGATTCTAACAAATCTAAAATAAATTGCGCATGATTAATCGGTTTACCAGTAGATGTTATCATTCCTCTATTTTTCCACTGTTGTGCAAAAACATGTACAGTAGAAAAAGCATACTGGCTTTCAGTAAAAATGTTCACACATTTACCCTTTGGTATGGTACAAGCCCTTATCAAGGCAATCAATTCTGCTGCTTTTGCAGATAAGTTGTGTGGTAAAGACTTCGCTTCTAAAATCTCAGTATCAGAAACTACTGCATACCCCACTAGGTTCTGTCCTGTAGGACCCCTTCTGCATGAGCCGTCCACGTAATATGTCACCTCGGCATCATCCAAGGGAACATCCATTAGATCTTTTCTAGGCAGTGTCTTTTGCTCAATCTCCTGCAGGCAGCTGTGTGGTGTGCCATCCGCAGGGGTCGGGAGCAAGGTAGACGGGTTTAAAGTTGTACATCGTTCAATTGTCATATGAGGTTGGCTCAAGAGTATAGTCATACAGGAAAGATGTCTAGCAGGAGAAAGATATGCTACTTTTTCTTGCAGTAAAATAATTGTGACTGCATGAGGCACTCTCAATGTGAGAGGGTGGAACAACACTACTGAGGCCGAAGCCTGTACGGCCATTGCAGCTGCAACTACTGCTTGTACACAGTGGGACAGGGATCACACCACTCGGTCCAGCTGTGATGAATAATAAGCTATGGAGCATTGCTTATCCCCATGTTGCTGTGTTAACACTGATGTCATGTAACCTTGCTTACAATATACAGTTTGGAAAAAACGTTTATGATAGTTTGGTAATCCTAAAACTAATGAGGATGCTATCAGTTGCTTCAGTTTGCAGAAAGCTGATTCTGCTTCTGGTGTCCATTGTAATAAATCTTGTGCTGCTATAAGCTTCTTGTATATTAAGTTGGTCAGTGGAGCAGACTCCAAGGCATAGTTTGGAATCCAGCTCCGACAGAAATTAGTCGTGCCCAGGAAGGACATCATTTCCTTCTTGGTAGTCGGTTTGGGTGCTTGTAAAATTGCTATTTTCCTATCTTCATCTAATGTTCTGCCTTCTTTGGATATTACATATCCCAGGTATTTAACCTGCTTTCTCCAAAGCTGCAATTTGTTTTTGTTTACTTTATGTCCTTGAGTGGCTAAAAATTGTAGTAATGCTATGGTATCTTCTCTGCATTCTTGCTGGGTGGGGGCTGCCAGCAGGATGTTGTCTACATAAAGTATAATTTGGCTGCCTCTTGGTGGGCTAAATCCTGCCAAGTTGCTTGCCATCTCTTGTGCAAATATTGTTGGGCTTTCACAATACCCCTGTGGTAGTCACGTATATGTATACCTTTTCCCCTGAAATGTGAATGCAAACCAATGTTGGCTGTCAGGGTGTATCGGTATTGAAAAGGACGCATTGCTAATATCTACCACAGAAAAATACTTCTGTTGAGGCTTCAAATCATTTAATAGGGTGTGTGGATCTGGCACCGTAGGTGCTCTAGGTATTACTGCATCATTTACAGCTTGTAAGTCCTGGACTATACGCCATTCTCTGTTTGCTTTCCTGACAGGAAATAAGGGTGTGTTACATGGTGAATTGGGAGATTCTACCAGTACTCCTTCCTTAAGTAAAGCTGCTATTATAGGTTTGATTCCTACTTCTGCATCCTTTCTTAAGGGATACTGTCTCTTTTGAGGTCTGAATGCTGATTTTGGCATAATAGTAACTGGTCCTGCTGTACGAATTAGTCCTACATCTGATTTCCCTGTTGACCAGAGAGTTTCTGGTATGCTCCGTAAAGCTTTTTCTTCCTCTTCTAGTCAGAGTGCTAATCAGCTGTCCTCGCTAGACTGCAAGTGTACAGCTGGGTGTGTCTGCGTTATCCAATTTAACTTCTGCTTTTGTACTCCCTGTTTTGACAATTCTAACTCTGTTTGTTTTTCCCACTTTGTGACTTTTTCTCCAAGATCTGCCCATTTCACATTCTTGTCCATAGTTAAACTAAGATGTGGTAATCGATTAGATTTGTAGAGTGCGAAGAATTCCTGGGGCAATGAACAGTTAACTACACTGTTCCCTTCTGTGTCCCAGTACAGATTACGTAATACTAATCTGTTTGCAGCGTTTTTAAACAGTTCTTGCTCATATTCCTTATCAGGTCCTGGTGTGCTACAATAATACAGAGTACAGTGCAACAAATGTTGTTTATCAGTGTCAAGGGAGGGGGACTTACTGATGGCTATGTTCATCAGTTCTTCGGTTACTGCCCCTGGACCAGTCGTGATTAAGTCCTGGCTGTACCAATAAAATGTTTCACCCTCCGGTCGCACCACAAAAGTATCCATTTGTCGCTGTGCTTCCATACCCTGCATAGTCGGTACTACTGCTATACCAAATATCTGCATAAGATCTCTGCCCAAAAGGTTCACTGGGCATTTTGCAGAAACAACAATTTTGCTTTTCTGGGTCATCCCTGAAACAGGGTCAGTTATTGCTATGTTATGGGAGATTGGCTCCCGATATAGCTGTCCATTAGCTCCTTTCACTAATATGTAATCATGTGATTCTGAATTTTCTGGTAGTTTGGAAGGATGTATCAGGGTTCGTGAAGCCCCTGAGTCACACAGGAATTTAACTTCCCTCCCCTCTACCAGAAGTGTAACTTCCGGTTTTGTGTCTGCTAAATAGAGCTCTAGGCTTAATAATGCTAAGTCCAAAATTTCACTTTCTTCACCATCAGTGATTTCTTGTACTTCCTCTATTTCTTCTATCACATCCTCTATTCCCTCTATCACATTTGCATTTGTCCTTTCTTGGTTACTCCCTTCTAGTGATTCTTGACTGTCATATAGTCAGTCCTCACCCTCTTTATCTTTCATGGCTACCTTCTTGTTTTGCTTGCAATCCCTTGCTAAATGTCCCTTCTTTCCGCACTTAAAACATTCACCCCTTTTCTTTGTCTCTTCAAACTCTTCTGATCATTTATCAGATTGTTTGTTTCCCTGGGCATTTTTCTTGCCCTTTTTTCTGGACTGTACTACATAAACTTCTGCTCCATCTTGTACAGAAAATACTTGGGCTTTCTTTTTCTTTTTACTGTTGAAATGCCTTTCGGCATGCCTAGCATATTCAAGTAGTGACTGTAATCTACTCGTACGATGGTCTACCATGTGCTTTGTAATAAAGCTGCTTATAGGCAAAATACTGTCTTTCAAAAATGCATTCTTTAATTGCTGCTCATACGGGGAATTATGTGTTTGGTCTTCAGGTACCTGCATTCCACAATGGTTGTTAAAACACTCTAGCATAATATCTGTCAACAGTTTCACCTTCCTGTTGAATGCATTGATTAATGCAAGTCCAGTCTGCCCTAGGCTTCCACTTCTCAGAGATTCGGTCTGTTAGACCTTTCACTCTGTTATCCAGTTCTGCGTTGCTATGTGGGAGTGGCTTATGTTCTGCGTCATGGGGATTCCAGTTGCTACTGATCATGTGCCAATCTGGACCTATGATTTGTCTGACTACTTTTTCTACTTCTTCTCCATTTAAATGATAACTTAACCTCATGCCCTGTAAGTCTTCTAAGAATTTTC
Source organism: Protopterus annectens (assembly GCF_019279795.1). NCBI lineage: Eukaryota > Metazoa > Chordata > Ceratodontiformes > Protopteridae > Protopterus > Protopterus annectens. The sequence continues at coordinate 892,232,375 of NC_056746.1, forward strand.
TAAAATTAACTTTTGGATGGGGAATTCCCTCTGTGGCTTTCTGGATATCTTCCAGTGTCCACAGTCTATATACTAGGAGAGTTGAGTCCTGTCCTGCCTGTCCTGCCTGAGGATTTGGTACTTCTATGAGTGGACATATCTCTTCTTCACTCATAGCTCGTGAATTTCTGTTTATTTCATATAACTCAGTATCTCCTCTTAAGTTATGTGTTCAAGACCTAGTCTCGATGGGATTTCTAACATATGGTCTTGGCTTTGCGGTAACAGCCGGGTATAGCGGAGGTGGACCAGCTTGTCCACTCGCTTCATATACTGGTGCGGGAAGTGGAGGGGGCAAAGGGGCTGATGCTATTACCAAATTATTATCTTCTTTATCTAAAAACATAGCTTTTGAATTATTACTTTTTTGTTCCCTACAATTTGCTTCCTCAATCCACCTGTGTGACTGAGGAATACCCAATTGACGTTGCTTTTTTACCTGACCTTTTGCGTCAGTTTTAAGCTGTTTGACAAGTTTAATAAGCGAGGATTTTTCTAATTTGCCATTGAATTCATATTTATTAACCCATTTTGTACAGTATCTAACATTGTCGGCACGCTGTAATTGCATATATTTTGCATCTTCGGTTAGCGGTGGGTCTTGGGAACTTTTTGTGCACTTATTACCCATATTGTTCTGAATGTCAAAAAATGTTACGTAACCCTTCTTATTTTCATGTGGTACCACGATTTTCTGTTTCACAGTTTATCTAGAATAACTGTCTTACCTATTCTGTTTCCCTGATCTATGACAAGACTGCAATCTTTCTGTCCCTGACTTGTACAAAACAAATCTCCTGACAGATGATTCAAATCAAGTCCCTGATCTAAAACAGAAAAAAGGTAAATCTCACCTTACCTGAGCCTCCGTGATTGACTGTCTCTGGTTCGTATACTAACTCGTCCTCCAGTCGCAGATCAGAAAAGTGGCTGGCCTCTTTTGAATGACAATTCAGTTGGAGGTCTTTCAAAGCAGAAGAACCAATGTGGTCTCTTCCCCATACGGTTTCATGCCACCTGGCCCATCTGACCTGAGGCAAAGTGAGAGTTTCCGGTCCGAAGGACCAATCTGTCAAAGGAAAAACAACTTCAAAATGATCAACACATGGCAGGTTCAGGTTAAGGCACTTTAATCTTGCAGCAAGGAGACAAAAACGTGCTAATACAGAGTTTGTCTAACTAGAATCAGGAAGTGAAGCTATTCTTATACATTTCTTACAAGGCATTGCCTACTAATCTGACGTAATAAATCACAAGTTCTTTCAATATTATTTCACAGCAGCTGTTTGTCCACGATTTTCTGCTGGCATATCAAGTTTACAAAAATAACTTCCTAAGAAAAACAACGTGGCCTTGATGACCACCGGTCAGATATGACTTCTCACTATGCAATGTTACCATGCAAGGTACTATGGCTAATTTGAGCACAAAGCAAGTACAGATCATAGTTCATTTCTTCAAGCAGTCTTTGTCTGATGTATCTTTTCTTTTCCGCAGCTGTGCATGTTCTCATAACACGAACAGAGCTGATTGTTCATATTCAATCATGTTATAGAAAACAGTATTGTTCTACTCATTCACTATTCATTCATTTTCCTGACCTAGCAGATAATCACCTGCTTCTCAGTAAATTTTCAAAAGGCATAAACATGAATTTTGCTGTGCTAGCAAATACTAGGTCATAGAGCATCTTGCAATTTCAGAAAGCATACTGCAGTTTGAAAAAGCATCTTATAATTCCATACAGAATTAAGCTGTACATAAAATAGAATGAAATGTGTTAACCCTTTAACTTCTAATAAACACTAAACATATACATTAATACATATTTTTCTAACAGTATATCCAATCTGTAAGTACAATGTTCAATCTACCAAGCTACCTGTGCAACCTTCCTGAAGGCTGCAGTTAAAGATGTATTAATATAATCAGTTCAAGCAGTTTAATGCAGTTTAATATGTTGGGGAACGTATAAATCTATGGAAGAATACAACTACTGACATATATATATATATATATATATATATATATATATATATATATATATATATATATATTTATATATGACCAAATGTATAGTGTGTCTATTTAATATGGAACATTGAACCTAAGTAACAAAGCTCATCCTTACACTGACTATTGCTATGACAAGTGACAGGATTGCTGACATGCGCAACTATACTACCTGTAACAGGTATACTCACCTGGCACTCCCTGAGGCTCTAAAGCCCCCTCACATGATGCAGCTGTGCATTCTCTGCAATCTGTTAAGGGGCTTCAGAGAAAAAAATGTGAGTCTGTTAGACACTCTTATGGCAAACAGAGGAAGCTTGCATGTTTTGGTTTAAGCCATAGATTATGTACAGTACATAGGTGTTGGCTGCTCCCTCACCTCAGCTTCCTGTTAGGCCAGGAAGTTGGGATTTTGTCTTTTTGACATCATTGTAATGGTGGCTGCATTGCTGTCCATTTTGTGGTGTGACAGTGGCAAATATGACTTCTTGTGCCAGGCTGCTCCATGTCTCTGCCTTTTTTGAGGCCTTTGGTATTCTTCCTCAAGGAGCCTTGGCCTGTATTATTGGTGGAGGAGGCAGATGAAGATTTTTGCCTCCTCAGAACACCACCTTAGAGGTCTGAAGTCTTCCTTAGAAGCCATAGTTGTTACTACAACATTTTTAGAAAGAAACTCTGGATGAAAATTGGAGGTCATACACATTTCCACTTGTGCCAACTGTTGAGCAGATGGGGGGGGTGCAGCTCATTTGTATGAACTGTGGTGGAAAACTCTGAAATAAGTAGAATATCAGAGTAGTTGAATATAGCAGTCTGAGCTATGAAATAGGGCAATCCTACTTCTTGGACTATGGTGGTAGTGAACTATACATTACAATGACTCCACTCTCAGTATGTATTGATTGGAATTGCAGATACACCCTAAGAGCTATAAGTTGAAATGCACATGTGCACTGCTGCACGTAAATGCCCAGAAATGTGCACTATACTGAGGGGAAGGCAACATGAAATGTAGCAAGTATGTAAATGCAAAAACTGAGAGATTTATTAACTTGGATGCATTGAGCCCTCATTTGCATAATCATATAGCCCTAACACCTGAATTATTATGCTATATTCATGAGGGCAAACACTGATCTTCATCACCTGCTGTGGGGAAGCACTGCAAGTCAAGAGATGAATTACAGCACCTGCTTATCTCAAGCTAAGTACATCCAAACTTACAGAAGTAATTAAAGTATGTAATTGCTGTGCAAAAGTACTCTGAGGCTTAAAGAGAAACACACCCATCTGCACTTCTTCAGATCACCTGAGCAAACCACTCAGCCTCAGGCTGTACTACCTGTGACTGGTTTACTCTGCAGAAGTCCACCACATTTGTCAAACTGTTTACCTCATTGCCAGTTCATATTTACTGTATCCAGTAGCCTTGCAGTAAAACAGCTGCTGTACTTGCTGAGCCTTTGTAAGTTACAGATATGTAACACACATTTGCTGCACAGCCTGATTAGACATATAAGAATGTCAGATGCACATACAGCATCACTTGTGTGCTTGGGTTAGTTTTTAAAGGGGATTTGTGGTTTAATGATGTTAATAAATCTGTTTTCCATGCTTACAGCTCAATGTCTAATTGGACATCAAAAATGAAGAATACAAAAGTATTTGCTGAGGAAAGCTCAAGAAAGGCAAGGTTGTGAGATGCTGATAATGATATGCCCATCCAGGGCCTTTGTGGTCATGGCCAATGGCTTTTATGGCTTGAATGCAGCTGATCAGGCCTACCATGACCATGCCTGGAAGCACATGGCAGTGGATACCAATGTGGTTGGTAGCCAGGACAAATCATTTAACATGGTAAATCACAGGGTGAATGATATTACATATGGTGCACAACAGGCTACCCCCCTGCATGGGAAGTTAGGTGGTTGGGTGGAGGACTGTTGCTTTAACCACCTCTTAGAGAGGCAGAGGAGTTTCTGGTGTCCCTGAGGAGCACTTGCACCATTGGTAGGTCCCACAGTGTGGTGCTGGATGTCGGCACAGAGTTTCATCAGGCACCAGGAATATCTACTGATGATGTCCCAGGTATGTAATGCTATTTCTCTTATGCAGCACATGTAGGCCCTCCACAACCATTTTTCTTTGGCCTAGTTGTTAAATGTTGTCTGTTTGACAAATGGAGATACATTAGGGTTTGCACCACCACAAACCACTGCTCAAGATATTACATTTAGGTACGGTTGAGTTAGCACTGTAACATATCATTTACTCATATTTGTCCAGGAATGAGCTTTACTTACTCAGTTTGTTGTACTTTGTTGTGTTCAGAGGTGATTCTTTATTCACCATCATCACTGTGGAATTGCCACTGCCTGAGTACAGAAGCTGCGATGACTCTGTGGATGATGGTGGGCATGAGATGGCACAGTTAGGGTTACAGTGTATGCATACTGGACACTGGGAATGTGACCACTGCATCATGACACATTCCACTGATGCAGCCTCTATGTCTGCTGTCTTCCAGGAAACACATGAAAAGGATAGGTTACTGGAGACTCTATCATTCAGAAACGTGCAACTCATATCTGAATGTGTCAGAAGCGTCAGTGGGCAGAGGGAAACACACAGGGGGGAAGAAATAGGTCTTGATGGAGACATTGCTACCACCCTCCCCCTGAAGTCAGTGTGCATCTAGCTATGGCCCAGCATATATGCATGGCCATCATGGAGGCACAGGGTAGTACCACCACAGCTATGGCTGAGTTGACCAGGCAGATGCAGGGTGTGGGATGACATCTGTGAGAGTATGTCCCTCCTGTATGATTGTTTTGACAGACTAACTTACTCTAATGTTCCCTGCCCTTGCAAGTTCATCTGCCAAGAGGGAGGCACCACTCATGATGCCATTTCACTGGTACATCTATAAATGGTGGTCATCTTGACCATGGGCAAGGTAGACCATGCTCATACAGAACTAACACATCTACTGCTACATCAACTGTTGAGGTGTCTACAACCAGGAGAGGATATCCACAGGATCGTAGCTGTTTTAGCAGTGGCATGTCTGATGATAGATGTTCATCACAGTCACATGACATACCAACATCTAACTAGAGGCATGGAGCAACCAGTGCTACTCCTGGTAGATGCAACAGCCAGGGGTAGGTGCATGCACAGGCTGCTCAATCCCCTAATGTATATGTCTAGGACCTGTCTACAAGATAGACAGGTAGTGCTGTACAGAGCTGGATAATGGTCAAATGAGGCCCTAGGCAGGGCAGTGGATGAGGGTCTCCCATGACCACAGTCATTCTGGTGTCCCATTATTTGTCCACCTCCCAGTTATCATAAAACTACTCAAAACTGTCAGCATGCATACTATTTTCTTACTTTTGAAATGAAGACAGAGATATGGATTTAATTTAAAATGTTTAATTTAAATAACCTTTGTTGACCAGGTTAGTCCAACTAGGTTACTAGCACCTTTTCAGGGGAGACCTTTGGTGATATTTGGACAGAGCTTTGTGGAACTTCCCCCTACTCTTTTTGACAGCTCAGGTGGATGTAAAAGCTCTCACAGCAACTACCATTAATGCAGAAAGATGTGGGCTCAGTTTACGTTTATCATAGGTTCATAAGGTAGGTACTAGGCTATCAGCCCAAGGGCCTAAGTAAGCCTAGTCAACAAGGTTCCCTGGCTTATGCCACCCAAGAAAGTTAGTTACCTGTGCCCCTGTCAAGCAGAGCCACTGAAGTGATCCCCAGGGTGTATTTCCTATTTCCCATCCACTTATCAAGATTTTTCTTGAAGAGTGCTAATGAGGACCTTCGCTTGACATAGATGGGTAGCTTGTTCCAGAGTATGGGAAGTCTCTGGGACAGGAATCTATCCCTCCAGCATGTCCTGTTTATTGTGGTGACAAGGTTTAGGCCCCTAGAGCATGTAGCTCAGAGGGATTGGGATTTCTTTAGGTGTAGCATGTCCAACAGCTCTGGGTTTGACATAGCTTTATATGTTAGGCATAGATCACCTCAGAGTAGGCAATATGCTATGGAGTAAAGCTGGAGTTTTTTGAGACGGTCAGTGTAGGGCATCTGTTTGAGGCCAGTAATCCTCTTTGTGAGGTACTTCTGTGGCCTTTCCAGGTGCTGCAGATGTCTTGTGAGCTACATTCCAAAAGGGGTGTTGTACTCTATAATGGGTCTAATGAGTGCCGAGTAGAGGGGAGCAATGACCTCTTTTTTCCTAGATGAGAACCTTTTTGTGATGAGGTGTGCCACGTAGAAGGATTTCCTGACTACTGTGGCGATGTGATTATCAAAGGAGTGACTACTGTCCACCTGGGTCCCCTGGTCTCTTATCACACATTCGGCATTAAGTAGACTGCTGCCTATGTGATAGTTCATGGGTACAGAGTTTTTACCAAAGGGGATAAAAATGCACTTTTTGGCATTGAGCTTGAGGCCATGGCTCTGACAACAAGCATCTGTCTCAGTGAGGCCCTTCTGTAGGATGTCCACATCATTTAGGGACTCAACTATGGCTCCTAATTTGCAGTCATCTGTGAACTTCATTAGCCAAAGGCCTTCTGTGTTAGCCTGTACTTCAGAGAAGTAGATACCGAGCAGGAGAGGTCCCAGGACTGAACCCTGTGGTACTCCACTTGTCACTGGTTTGAAGTCAAATTTGGAGTCTGCAACTTTTACAGTGTGGATACTGTCA